>NC_051158.1:142698858-142865094 GCF_013339745.2 Dermacentor silvarum
TGCAGAAATATAGAGTTCGTCTCGGTAGCGTGGCGTTGCAGTTCCCATTGTTCTTATCGGTACAATTGCGAATGCAAACTGTAGTGTTCTACGATACGTATGTCGTGCACCTTTGTTCTATTGTGTACGCAGATGCGCAGATAGTTCCAATGTGTAAGTTGGTTTTCCGGCTGTGCGTGTTCGGCGCTCATGGACGAATCAGTGACACGGTGTCTTTATGGTGTCTCCATTGAGCTCGAAAATAAGATTTAATGGCTTTCCAGCAGAACTAAATGCTCATCTTTCTCTACCACTCTTCCAAACATGCTACGGACTAGCCCAAAATGGTTGTAAAATGTTTCGTCTCCTAATGGCTGGCAACACTTGGCCCTAATGATGACCATGACCAGCGTATTCTTCACGGTGAAACTGCCGAAACACTTAATCGCTTGTTGACATCAGTTTTTACCAATAAACCTGATGACGATTTATCTAACTTTCCATCTTATGATCATCACACTGTGCCCTACATCACCTTTACTACTACAGGCATGGCAAGTATGAGTGATTCCATAAAGGTAACATGATAGCGCGAGCGTTTACGTTCGCGTACGGCACACTCTGCTGCCGTGCGCTGCACCCGCCGCCTATTCATGGTCCCGGCCGGGAATGCATTGTGTGACGCGCGTAATGAAATGCATATACAGTTCGTTTGGGTAGCGTGGCGTTGCAGTTCCCATTCTTCTTATCGGTGCAACTGCGAATTTAATTTTTAGTGTTCTACGATATGTATGTCGTGCGCCGTTGTTCTCTTGGGTGCGCAGATGCGCAGATAGTTCCATTGTGTAAGTTGGCTTTCCGGCAGTGCGTTTTCGGTGCTCACGGAAGAATTAGTGAAACAGCGTCTGTATGGTGTCTCTACTGAATTCGCAAAAAAAAATGAAATAGCCTTCCAGCAGAACTAAGTGCTCCTCTTTCTCTACCACTCTTCCAAACATGCTACGTACTAACCCAAAACAGTTGTATAATGTTTCGTATCGTAATCGCTAGCAACAATTGGCCCTAATGATGACCACGACTAGCGTATTCTTCACGGTGAAACTGCCGAAACACTTAATCGCTTGTTGACATCAGTTTTTACCAATAAACCTGATGACGATTTATCTAACTTTCCATCTTATGATCATCACACTGTGCCCTACATCACCTTTAGTACTACAGGCATGGCAAGTATGAGTGATTCCATAAAGGTAGCATTCTCATCAGGCGTTTCAGTCTTGGTTTATTATTCATACAAGATACATAGTTAAATGTTAGTAGTATACAGGCGGGGGTCCCAAAGTCAAACAACTGCAGCGGGACCCTCGGTTAACAAGACGATTGGTACAAAATGATTAATTTATAGATCAGAATAAAAATTATGCAATCTACAAGTAAATAAACAGCGAACGTAGTAGAGGAAAGGAATACATTCGATTCTGTACAAGGAGTCCCAGGAACGTCCACCCTGTCTTTAACCAAGGGAGAAGGCTCTCCACCGCGAAGGCTCTTCTTGCCGAGGCTGCTATGGATTCCACAGAAGCTGCCTTCGTAGACGCCGCCCAGGTGGAAAGTCGAAAACCTTTTTTGGTAGCCGTAATAGACGCCCACGAAAGAGTATTCAACGCACTCTCTGTGTACACCAAGAATCCGGAGGTGGCCAAACAAATGGTCATTGCACTGGCTCTGCTAGATCCACAGCGCTCGATAATCTATAGTGATTCTAGGGCAGCTAGCCGCTCGCGCCTTTGCTAGGAGAGTCGTAGATGCGAAGGTTTCTAAGTTACTCGAAGGTAGATCCATTAGTCTCCACTCTATAGTCTGGTTCCCAGCCCATATGGGCGATTTCGTGGGAGGACAGCGGAGCCTTAACGAATCCGCTCATCCGGCCGTGCGGGGACATGCCAGCCACGCTCCCCCGCAGACCCCCTCCTCTCCCCCTAACGCCTTTAAAGATCAACTTCAGACATATGATGAGCTCATCAAGCTCTTTTATTTAGGACGTAGAGAATTCTCCTTTCCGAACAAGGGACTTAACAGGGCGCAGTCAGTCACTCTCCGCTTGCTTCAGACGAACTCGTACCCCAATCCTTGGCGTATGGGCCGAATGGACCCAGACTACGGCGGAACAATCAATTGTGCATAGTGTGGTGGACAGGTACCATCTACACCTAGAAGAACAGCCGGTTGTCCTTCAGGACCCTTTCCGGAAATAAAGTTTCACGAGCACCACATTATCAATCTAAATTGTACAAACCTATTTAAAAAATGAAGTACACACTTTGCATACAAAGTAAATTGAAGAGGACAACTAGTCATACAAAATAAAATAGTAAGTTCTTATTTCAATGCATGCAAAGGTGATTGTTACGTGCAAAGGGTAAGTCATTCCAAAATTTAATCGCCGAGAAGTAGGATGTCATTTTGCCATAGTTCGTGTTACATTTAGGTAATTGAATGTTGTAACTATGGGCAAACCTAGTGCTATTGGTATTTGTCAACGACCTAGCGTCTATAAATTGAAACGCGTGCCGTTAAGTAACCTAAGTAGAATGATAAGTAAATGAAATTTGATCAAGCCAGATACAAGAAGAATGAACTTAACCTACGGGAGCGGAGACGCATTAGTGTAACAAGAACTGTTGGTAATAATGCGAATGGCCTAGTCCTGAATGCGCTGTATGGAAGAAAGGTGACAGTTATATGTATTTCCCCACGAAGTAATCCCATATGTAATGTGACTATGTATGAAGGCAGAGTATAAAGACAATAATGCGTGAACAGAAAAAAATGGACGATATTTAATAAGAGCTCTTCAACCAAAAGCTGTCTTTTTTTGTTTACCATGAGCAATATGCTCATTAAACTTCTAATTAGGGTCTAATTTTATGCCAAGGAAAGCTATATATTTAGCCGCTGGGATTAAATGATAGCCTATGGATACATTCCGTAGATAAGGGAGAAGTTTTTGAGATGTTTTAAAAATCATGAACTGAGTTTTAAGTGGGTTTAATATTAGGTTGTTTAAACGACATCATTGAACAACTTTTGTCAGTTTGTTGTTCAGCTTCGTAATAACATAGTTAACGATTTATGTGACATGGAAATGGTGGTATCATCAGCGTAAAGATCAACTTTAGAACTAATAATGTACTCAGATAAATCATTATTGTAGACATAAAACAATAAAAGCCCAAGTATTGAGCCCTGTGGTACCCCTCGATGAATGACCTTAACGTTTCAATAAACGCCAGCTATGCAGACTGATTTTTGGCTATCAAGTAATTTTGTTAAAAGTTAAAGCTGGACCAGTTATACCCAGTTATTCTAGTTTAGTAAATGAAATGTTATGATTAACGATGTCAAAGGCTTTAGTGAAATCAAGAAATACCGAAGCAACGAAATCGCCGTTGTCGTTGGAAGACTAAGAAATTCGTTAATGATAGTAAAGCTGAAGTGGTTGAACTACCTGCACGGAAACAGAATCAGCGAGGCTCTAGCAACCTAATTTTTTTAAGCTACTTGTCAATACGTTTCACAAATAACTTTTCAATAATGCTGCTCATTGACAACAAAATAGAGATAAGGCAATAGTTTAGGACCTCTCTGATATCACCTTTTTTGTCCACCGTGATTAACTTAGCCTTCTTTAGGGAGTTTGGAAAGGTGCCACAATTAAATATGGGAATAATTATGTTGCTTCATATTTCCGCAATGTATGTAGCAGTGAGCCTAAGTGATCAGCAGAAATATTATCTAGGCCGGCGCTAGAGTCTTTTAGATTTAGTATTGTGTAACACACTTCATCAGGGGTGACAGAAAAGAGAAAAAAAAATAATGGTTACAAAGGGTAAGAGAATTGGATAAAGCTACGGGCCTATTATTGTATATCTCATAGAATCAACCACTAAATGAGTTAGCAATGCCGGATGCCTCATTATAGATTTGTTCAAAATTTACTTTATGAATTATTCTACTAACATGTGGTCTATCTAAAGAGTCATGCAAAAATTTACATTTTTTTCTTGGGGTTACTTTTGTCTTACAAAATTATTTTTCACAATAAAGTCGTGCAGATTTTTTAGAAGGCTATTCAAAATATTACTATGTTTTATACCTAAGATTTAGACCTACATTGAGTAGCGGTTTCTTGGTTTTCCTTTAGAGATTATCCTTGTTTCGCGTGCTAGTTAACAAACCTTTGTTAACCAGGAATTATGGGGAAATTTAAACATTTTCTTGCATTAGACAGTTTTAGTGTTTGCATACACTGCTCTCAGAAACAAAGAGCAGAAATTCTCTAGTGCTTTTTCAGGATCACGCAAGCTGCCAATGGAAGTCCAGTCAATGCCATGAATTGATTGATAAAGTTATCTGATGTAAGCTAGAAGTAAAATGGCACGCGTTATAGCGAGGTAGTTTTGCGGCGAAAGCTACAAATACGGGAAGTTGATCAGTGATAAGAACATCACTCCTGCGCGTGGCGTTGGTGTGATATTGCTTAAAATGTGGTCAAGAAGAGTACCAGTTTCATTTGGTGAACATCGTTGATGGCCAATAAATTCGAAATTTCTAAAAATATACAAGACGCATTGTCAATGAAATCTTATTTCATCTCTTTCAGCAGTAATTGTCACTTAGAAGCGATGCCAGATGATCCGAAGTTGGGTAAGGTAATTGCAGGCCCGAAGCAAGGTCCGCCGGTTTTCGAGCTTAAGTTACTATTCTATCTCTTTAACCAATGTGTGTTCTAAACTTTTGAACATGTAATTTATTCCAAACTGTAGAATCTTTATTATCTGTTGACTTTTACATTCCGAATCACTGTGGTGCTTGCAAAGGTTTATGTTGTGACCCTCAATTAACGATGTTAAATAACGACATAACCTCTAACCTTGACGCGAACATTCCAGTTGACACCCTGTTCTCAGACTTCAACATAGCTTTGGACAAAGTCACATATTAACGGCTTCTTCTGAAACGAAGGCTGTACAACATACGAGCCGCCAGCGAAACGGCGCACTGCCGGCTACATTGAATTACAAGACATGCTGGGGATATCAAAGAGTGTTAGGATACCAAAAAAAAAAAGACTACCTTTTCACTAGCAAAATATGCAACATTTCTTCCTAAAATGCAGCTCCCAGTGAAGTAGGTTTCGGCCCTCCCGCTGGTACTGAGTTGTGCAGCCCTGCTTTTAAACTTGTTGCATCACCTTAATCCTTTTGTCGTAGACTGAATCCGTAATTTCTAGACTAGTAGGTAGCAGTTAGTTTATTTTAACAATGATTCCTCTGCTAGAAGTACAGTTCTCTCTGGGGTACCTAAACACAGTGCCTTGGGATCCTTTTCTTTCTCACCTATATTAACTGTCTTGCCATTGACTTCTTTTCCAACATATATCTGTTCGCAGACGATTGTATGGTTAACCGCCTTATCCATAATGAAAATTTCTTCAGACCACTTCAAGAGGACATTTATAAATGTCGGATTTCTGTAGCGAAGTGGTAATGTCGCTGAAGAGTACTAAAATTACTGGTTTCTTTTACCTGCAGAAAGGAATTCAGTCCATTAAAGTATGTGATCTGAAAGGCTGAAATATCCTCAGTCGACACATGGAAATACTCTGGCGTCACCTTTTTAGGTAGTCTTTCTTGGTGCTCTCACATAACAAATACACTTCAGAAAGCCAACCGCCCACTTGAATACTTTCGACCGCACTTGAGTCTTTGCTGACAGGGCGGAATAAATAGCTTCGTTTTCAATTGCTATGGCGCCAGTCGCACTGAAGAGAAACACAGCGTAGCTTTTACTATTGACCCAAGGCTAAAAAAACAGCGGAGCTGGTCAGTAACTAGCTGGTCCTGGTCTTACGGGTTATGCTTTTCCGAAATTTATTGGTTATTGATTGATTATTGATTAGCTATTGATTGGCTATCGATTGGTTATCGCAAGGCATTGGCAACGTGTTTGGCTAAGCTAAGCACTACCAAGTCATCCCTAGCATTTCTGGGCTTTCTTGAACATTTGTCGATTATCGATTAGCTATCTATTGGCTATCGATGAATGACTAAGCTTAAGAAGTTCCAGTCATGCTTAGCTAGACTTAGAAAGGCTCAGCTTCGCTAGTTCACATGGGCACGGCCACTACATAAAAAAAGGTGGGGCCTGTTGCGTGGCGCCGAAACAGCATCTCGCGCCTAGTTCTTCTCGCACCCGCTCTGGCGCCACGGCTCTGGTAGAGCTAAATCCTAGAGATCCGTTCACGGAGAAGCGCTTCCACAGGCGCGTTGGTACGCGCGACAGCGACTCTAATCAGGCCATAATAACGCGGGGTTCCACATTACAGGTTGAAAATTGAAGTCGGTGTTAGAATTGACGATTACCCCGCATGTGTGAAAAGTCTGCCCTAGGAGTGGCAAAATTTTGTAGAGTGGGCCTGAGCGCTGTCCGTGAAGGCAGCCCGCTCGACTCACGTGAAATGAAAAGTGCTCTATTACGAATAATCGGGGCGAATATGCGCCGAAGAAGAAGTACACTTCTTGTTCGGCGGATAGCCCTTCGCACTCCACACGCAGCCACTCCCTTATCAGTGAGGTCACACCGACTTCGCCGGACGAGTGTCCTGTATACTTTTAAAACGTAGCACCACATGGGAGCTTCTAAAGGCCTCTGCTTCTAACATGCTCGTACCCTTTGTTTGAACAGGCTTTCCATATAACGCATTCCGCACGATTTCATCATCGTAGACTGGCTTTTTTCTTGCCTAAACTGGCCACTCGGTTGCTTAAAAAGCGGCAGATTTGTCTCCCTCTTGCAATTTTGTAATGCATGAACAAAGGCCTGAACGTCTTTGTTGCTTTCATAAGTTAAAAGGCGTTGCTTCGTTTCATCTCGGTCGGCCTGCAATTTTTTAAACTGTTCTCCTTGACGAGCAAATTTCTTTTTCAATCTGTTCACTGCTTTCTTTTACTGTGCCAAGACAACTGCAACTGTCAACTCGGCTACCCGCAACAGTCAACTCAGCCGAGACGCGCACGCCCATTGACGGCAACACGACGCAGCAGGCCGCACCTTTTTTTATGTAGCGGCCGTGACATGGCTAATTGTCATTGCGCTTGGACCCTTTCTGCAAAATCGCCAGAATCGGCCCACATTTTCTCTTCGCGGTTGACACATTACGCCCGGCTTAAACAACTCCGCTGTTAAAAACTTTACTGAGAATGACATAGATATAATAGTTATGCGGCTGTTCTTCGCATGCGTATCATTCAGCTGAGAATTACAAGCAATAAAAAGTTTTTTTTTATTTTTTTTTTGTTTCCCTTGACCTCACACCCTCAATTACCAGTGTGAATCAAAGTGATATCTTTTGAACATGCGCGAGCGGCATCTCGGGGTTATCATTTTTTCGCTCTTGCCACTGGCTTTACCGGCTTCGCTGGCTTCACGTTAAGATCAGTGGCTGATTTTGTGCGCTGCATAGTTTCGCGTGCGGAACTACTGCTGCAGCCCTACTGCTTTCTTCGGGAACATTTTTGAGGGTGCTTTAGTGGGAACTTCGGGGCTTCAGCGAGCAGGCAATTTGTTTCCGCCTTTTATCAGAGTGGATAACAGCCAACCAGTGTACACATTCCTTGTAGAAATCTGTTTACTTTGCGCTGTGGAGCAGGAACTCTGGCAGACGGAAGGTGAGACTCACGTTATGCTCTGAAACATCGTGCTAATTGAGCCAAAACGAGAGAACGTGTGAAACAACGATACGAAAAACGTTCTTGTGTTAAGTGCAATAAACAAAATTCAGCCTGGCTGCTATTAAACATCCTTACAAACTTTGGCTGCGCCCACTTGCTTACACTGAGGCAGTTTTACATGAGCGTGGCAAATTTGTGTTAACTCTGATGGCAATGAAAAATGGACGTTGACATCGAAATGGAAGCATGAAGGGCAAGTGATTCTGCTTTCCATTTCTGTTCTCTGTGTCGCCGTCATCTTCGCGCTGTCGTTTGAAACTTGAACCGACTCCCGCACTTTTCCACAATATTTCAAATATATGTGTCTTACATAGCGAAGAGAATATATGCGGGGCGATCGATTTGCTTGTGGCTGCAATCTGCGGGCACAAAATACAAGACGCTTTTTTATAGTGAATCTGCATACTTTTTTGGAACCGGAAAGGTGGTGCATTATAATGTCCATCCACCCATTCAACTTTTGTCTAGCGTTTGCAGAATACATATTTTTGTTTTCGTTTTAATTGTGCTTCAGTTTTCAAGCGTGTATACGGTACGCCAACCTACAAGATTTGGAGGACCTGCCCAAGATGAAATTACGAAGCGGCTACAGGATTTGCTCAGCCCATGTTGCGGACAGGGACTGCCTGACCGCGCAAGAAATACGCTCGCCCGGTATATAATGCTATTAGTTAGGGCGCATTTTAGTTTAAGAAAATGTGGTATGGTCAGATGACTGGTCAGGTGACTGACTTTCAAATTACTGTTTGTTTTCCCACATAATGTACATACACATCTTATAATAAAACGTGATTATTAGGCCACAATGTGTTCAGCGTGGTCGGAATTTCAGTCAATAGTGCTGAACCATGATAAAAATGCCTTACTTGAGTGTAGCATATGCGACAAGTATGTATAACTTCTTCAAAAGTGTTTTCATGAACTGGAAATCTTGTTCACTCAGCACAAATGTCATGACGCTCGAAGGGAAGCGCAAAGAATTTCAAAATAATGTAAACAAATTAACATCTCAACACTAATCGCATTTTATGAGAGCGCGAGAAACCACTGCCTGAAAACAGTTACGCATGTGGAACAGCTAGAATGTTTTGTCCGTTCACAAAGAGACCAGCATTAGGACATCAAAACCACGATCATGAAACAGCGATAGCGCAAGCAAGTGCCGAGATAGAATATAGCGATAAAACGCACACAGGCGAAAAGCACTCCTGGGCGAATAAAAGCGATGAGGAATCCGCCGCACCATCCTCGCTTAACAAAGACGGACAGCAACATTTTCACTATCCTGCATTACGTTGTGAATATCAACATTAACGCTTTAGACTTCTGCAGAACGTAAGGGGAGGAATGACTAGTAGCGGAGTGACGCTGGTGTCATTGAAGCTGGTGGATCAAGAGACAAAATGTAAGATTCCGATCCGTGCTTACACCTCTATTGCTATGTAATATGTACTCGTATGCGGCCTAATTTCGAATACGCATGCTGCGCTTAGGATTCACAACATTTTAACCTTTCTAAGGAACTTCAAGTGGTTCAAATACGCGCAGCTCACTACATTTGGTGTGATTACACCTATCATAGTCGCATCACAGCACTAAAATCTGAAGCACGTCGTGCTAACCTAGCCCCAAAATCTCTTATAAGGAAGCAACTCAGGTTTTGTGTTGCTTTCGCGAGCAAACTTCACCAAGAACTTGCGCAAGCGGGAGGCGCTGGAGCAGAAATGAAATGTTGAAAAACTTCGGCAGGCGATACACTCTTGTAACACAAGAAGGCGAAAGCCTGTTGCACATTTGACAATACCCGAAGTTACACAATCGGGGGTAGATTTCTCTGTAAGACATATTGGTAATGCATTAAGTTATACGATCGAGGCTAGACATCTTGCAAGACATAACGAGCCACAATGGGAAGTACACGTGTGGCACTGAAGCGACCTCTTGAACGCCACGTATGAACACTTGACGTGGTACAAGTGCCGCCTGTTAGTGCACTCACTAGACCACACTTTTAGTCATCGAGATGACTGCGACGTCATGTGTACAATCACACGCGCTGTGCACATAAGTAAGCCGGAGTCGTGGAGCAGCCGTGGCCTCAGGGAAGCGTGCTCTTCTCGCGCCCCAGAGTCCCGGGTTCGCTTTTCAACTAGACCGAAGCGTACGAAATTTTCTTTCCAAAACCACTGATTTACTTTGTTAACAGGAACCTCCCTGAGAAATGTGAGGTAAATCTGAACATTTCTTGCGGCGGCGTTCATTTTTCGTCACGGCCCAGTTTCACCGAAGTCACCACGCTGGGCATGCCAAGGGCACTGCCAAAAACCTCCCATTTGCATTTTGCAGATTCTATTGTGTGAGACCATATTTTCAGACTAGAAATAGAGTGCGAAAATTTCACGAGAGCAGCTTGATTCTTTGAAGGGCTACGATAGTGTTCTTTATGCGTACGCTGGGCCTTTGTGGGAGGAATCTTGATGTAGGTCACGAAATGTATATGCTACGTTTTGGAGCTTCCAAAAACAAAAAGGTTTGCACCGAAAAGTCAAACGAAACATTGGGCAAGCCCGCATAACCTTCTGGTAGCAAAATGATCATTTTAGTGGGAAATTTTCTTTGCTGGGAGGTGTTTTTTTACTATTGAAGTGGGTAGCATGATTTCATCAAGTAATGGGGAAGGACTTTAGTGTTGCTTTCCGAAGCGCGCGCGATGAAAATATATTATTGAGGCAGATATAGACCTTATATCTTATGATGATTACAGATATTCAAAACAATAGCATTAAACAGTTGGTTCAGTGGTAGTTTAAATATTGAACTTACTAGTCTGGTGACATTTCATCCAACAGCAGTCGGTTCGTGCATTACAGTCATTTTGTATGGTTTGTACGGCAACATTTTTATTAGAATTTTCTGAACTTTCAAGGGATGGGGTGTACGTCTGGTTCCCCAACGTGGGTTGCCCTGCTTTCATTGCTTAACTTATCTCAATTGGCAGATTAATAAAGATAGTCTCTGTTTTTTTTTGTTACTTTCTAGCTGTTTTCTAATTTGCAATAAAGTCCTGCATAAATTCTCTGTCCTTTTTAAATGGTGTTGATATGATATTTAAATGGATCTTTATATATCTAAATATAATGTAACACTGCTCGCTATTTTATTGACTGCGAAGATAACAGTGCCGTTATCTTTCTCAGCAGCAAAAAGGAATCAGGAGAAATAATAACAATGTTGATGTAATCCCTAATATTGTAAGATGACGGCCATGACGAAGGCAGATCCCTTGTATTTCAACACACCGGCAGACAGGCAACGAGCACCAACCCGAAAAACGATGATGTTGATTATGAGGATGGGTATATACAGATGAAGACGATGATGAACTGTACAGTTAGTGCTCACACTAACTTCCGCCCTCACGAAAGCCGTCAGCAAGGCAGCGAGTCAGAAACGGTACGAACGTCGAAGATACGGCTTCAGGCGAGAGACGTGAACCATTTCAGTGCTGCGGCAACGGTGGCCAGTAGCCGAGGTAACAGGAGCCACGTGATAGTTCACGGCAGATGTTCTTTAAAACAAGGTATACCGGCCGCGATACCTATGAAGAAATATGTCACGCAGCCCCGGCACTCGAACAGGCGTCCACAGGAGCACTTTGTCGCCTGGGTGCAACGAATTGACACGTCGGGTCGCATGAAAAAAAAATATATTTTTTTACCTGCGATGGTCTCTGCATTTTTGTACTGAGCAAGAAATATTCGATAAATACCAGAAAATACAGGTAATAAAACCATCGTGCGTGCTTTGAGAAGAGGCACACCCCTACAAAGTACACCTACATTCATTTTCTTGGGACGCTATGAATATTTTTTTATAGGGAATGCCATGCATTCATCGTTTACGCAATTCTTTTCGAAAAATTCCACAAAAACCTCAGCTGCGAGAAGCATATGCTAGGCTTGATAAAAACAAAGAAGGTGCATGTACAGCTGCACCTGTTATGTTCAGCGCTTCCCCGAGTTTGGCGATGAATAGATCACATACATCATGCAGCTGACAAAAAATTACAACGTGGTCGTCTTGGCAGGAGCGTTCCTAGCAAAATGGCGTACTAAGAAACAGAGTATGTCTTCTTTAATTATTAACAAATGAAAATGGTACTGTACTTTTAAAGTACGCTGGTCCCTAATTCAAGCTTCGAAACAAGACGAACTGTGCTACATTAGAAATATTATCCTAGAAAGTGTTTCTAGAACTTGTCCACAGCGGCAATCACACTAAAGCACTAGAAAGTCATCCATGGCAGCGGCGGGGCGCACAGCACACGCAAAAACCACGCTGACCCGAAGCAAGACTTGTTCGTAAGTGGCATGGGCTTATCGAGTCTAGGCTAGAGCACTGTACAGGCCCATTTTTTTTCAGCCCGGGCCCGGCCCGCGCCCCTTTCTACGTTGGGCTGCTCGCCCGAGCCAGAGCAAAAGTTTTATGGCGAGACCCGGGCCCGTATGCTCGGTCGGTGCCCCGCGTTACATGACGGCGACGATGTCATGTCGACCAAATGAAAGGCTGCCCTAAGCAGCCCCGATCTTGAACCACAGGTATGGGCTGTCCATCGGGCCCGCGACGCAGCAGAGAGGCTCGGCCTTTCTGTACCGACGTGGGAGCGGCCCGCTACATGCTGACGCGCATTCCGAGGGACCGTAATAAAGTTTTACCATACCATACCATACTCGGGCCTGGCCCGGGCCCAGAAGTAATCTACGTTACACGGCCGAGCCCGGCCCGAGCCTGGCTCGAAACCGGCCCGAACCCGGCCCGAGACCGAAGAAGATCACCGAGCGGCATTAAAAAAAATAAAGAAGAGAATGAAAGGAATTTATTGATAAGGCACAAATACATGTCAACTGCAATTATGAACACCATTTGGGGGGTCTGAACGCAAATACCAGCGCGCGAAGTATTACGAATCACCCTGCCGAGCAGTATCGCCAGCAGTTTCCCACGGCGTGACCTTGATGCGGCCCAATCCACTTCTATCGCAGCGACGCCACAGTATTTTTCCACGTCGTGCGACTCACTTCAAAGCATGCGCCGCCCCGACCGCTCGTCCCACTCATCCGTATTCTAGTACACTATAGCCGAAGCGCAGCCACGGCCGGTCGTGAACGCAGCGCATGGATGGAATAAATGGAGAAAGAAAGCTTCTCGTTACTTCATGGTGCACCGTAATGCGCTGCTGCTAGGCGGCCGGTTAAGAGCATGTGTGCTATCATGGATGGACGCAGTTCCACGTTTAAGCCGCGTGACGAATTATCTTAACTTACCAGTCATCGTTTTACCAATTCGCCTTTGAAGAATCAGCAAGTCGCGAAGGCGCTTACAACGCGCTGAAAGCATTTATTACATTGATTTAGGTAAGGAATACAATGGAATCCTTTGGTTTCAGCCGCCTTCGGGCTTTCTGGACTTTTACATTCTGTTCAAACAGCGCAAAATACGACGAAGAAGAAAAGGGAAGCACACAAGAGTATCACTGCTAGCTTCCAGCTGCGCCGGGGCAACAGGTTTTTCATATTCGAGATGCGCGAGGATAACTCGCTGCACGTTACATGCACACCACCAGAAAATCCGAGCCCGGCCCGGGACCGCGTCAAAATAAACGAGCCCGGCCGGGGCCCGGGTCAAAAAGCACATGCTGTGCCCGAGCCCGGCCTGAGCCTGGCCCGAGACCGTGAATAAAATTACTCCATCTCCCACTAAAGGGAACCATGTGTGGATGCGAAGCAGCGGGGAGATGGTTAGCTTGAGCGGGAGATGGTTTCGCGGCAGCGGCCCGAGCGCTCATCGCGGCGCTGCACAGGAGAGAGAATGAGGCGCGCGCGCTCCGTCATTTTCATACCGCGGAACTACCGTGGCGCCCCCAGCGGAGTATGGAGCTGTCGCACAACCTATCGTGTTCGCTGCTCCGGTTTCCTAGAGGAGAGAAAGGGGGAGCGTAGGAGACGAGAGAGAGGGGGAGGGAACGCGAAGCATCTCTTGCGCGCCAGTTGTGCTTCGGAGTTGCTTTCACAAACGCTCATTGCACACTAATTTAAATGCCTGTCTCTTACCAATCCTATTTTATCATGTCGGTAATTTTGCCAGCTCACCGTCAATGCAGCCACACAAACCGTGTGAAACCAGTCTATCCTCTGCCGGCACAGACTGCTGCACACCCACGCTCTCTTTCTTATGAACACTGGAAAGGAATGAAGTGCTCTTCCCAAAGACGCTGTGCTCCATTCGGACCCACATGATTTGAAGGTCGGTGTCATCAAATCACTGTGCCTATGACTAACCAGCGGTATTTTTTTCGGTATTATTAAATAGGAAATAATACCGTTGTCGTTTACTCTTGTGCTCTGTAGTCTAAGAATAACGCCACCCGTAATGTATTTAGTCACGCAAGTTCCCGTATGCATTTATTATCAATAAGGTGTCAGAGGTGACAGTAAGGCAAAAAAATATCCTGGATTTTTTTTATGTTATTTCACCATACCTAAACATTAGGCTAGCGCGTGGTGCATCTTTTCGGCTAGAAACCTGGACAGGATACGGGCATAGAAAACATCATGTGATATATTAGCGGACACGGACTTGTTAAGAATCGTAATTAGTTTATGAATTCCGGGGTGTTACGCGTCAAAACCATGATATGTAGGCCCGCTGTAGTGGGCGCCTCCTGTAAAACTAGGACTATGTGCGGTTCTTTAACTGACCCCCAGTGCACGGTACACGAGTGCTTTTGCATTCCGTTATCATTGTAATGCAATAGGGCAATTCTGTGACATCAACTAGATTATCTCTAGAGGTAGGCTAATGTTTGGTAATTTGGACAGTTTCTTTAAATACTTTGTAGCGCCCACCGACGCTGCTAAGCGGGAACGCTAAAGTCAGCGCTCTCGGCCGGCGCCTTGGGGCCGGCTGCGACTGACGAGAAAAATAAAGTTGGGACTCGCGACGAGGATGTCATCGATGTAGGCAAATACAGCCGGGAGGCAGCGCGTTACCTCGGCAATGAATCGTTGGAACGTTTGAGCTGTGTTGCGTAACCCAACTTTATATATATATTCATAATTAGCTGCATGTTCCAGTTACATAACTGTTGTCATGCAGTGATGAAGTCACATGGCAAGTTACTGTTTTAAAAAGAACTTGTCAAATCATAACTGCGCATCTGGGCGCAAATTTAGAAAAAACTTCTTACGATAGAATTTTTCGTAAGAAGGAATTTTAGTCAATCCGGATGCCCGACATATCATTAGCGAAAGCGGACAGCCAATCGCAAAACAAACTTACGAAAGCAAACCTTTGTGAATCTGGCCCCTGCTCTATAGGATTCGCCGCAAACATGCCTAAAAACAGCCATTCAATCAGGCCAAAGTCGTGCTATCAGTTCATTCATGCCGCATGCTCAAACAACATCAGATATCAGCATTTTATGGCTGAATATGATATCTGATTTGAGTACTCTCTCCCCACACCACCACAATGCGTGCGTGTTCGTCCTCCACAACTTCTATTAGTATCCTTTTCAGGGCGCACCAACTCATCATTCCCAAGTTACACGCGCCTGCGCACTATTATTTTCTGCGCCCATTTATTTTAAAGCAGCCACTGAATGGAACGATCTCCCCTCGCACATTACCACCATCAGCTGCCTATAGCGTCGTTTTCAAGTGCTATTACATATCACCTTTTAATTTGAAGAATTGTTATGAGTTTTTGATCATTCTATCCGTATCAGGATAGAATGCTTATTCTATAATGCTTATTTATTGGGGGGTGAGTAGGGTGGAGTGGATTTTAACGCAATAAAGTTAAATGAAAACTTGAGATAAATCCTCTGCGTAACCAGTTTTGAGTAATACATTCCAAAATCCGCGGCTGAGGAAAATCATGGCTGTTTCAGTTCAACACTGTACAATATGTATTTTCCAATACTTTCCAATACTTTCCGAGGTGACCATCGTCATCTAAGGCATTCGTTGTGTCATGGTCTGCGTCGGCTAGAAAGTCTTCGAAGCTGAAGTTTTCTGTCTAAAGTTGTTCACTCATTTATTCCAGGAAAAACTTCGTTAAATCGGGTTCGGTGCAGAGTTAATATTGGTAATGCGGGTTGATGACAATAATAAACTCTATGGGTACCTGCTGGGCAATGGAATTTTTTTTTCGTTAGATCGGGAACATGCTAAAGTCGGGTTTTATTTGATCGCGTTTTAACTCTATTCAAAATACTAAAAATACAACTATCATTAGCTTTAGTAAGAGGCGCAGGCAAGACGGGAACAAAAAGTAACCTACCTTCTGGCATCTTTGATGAAGGGGAGACTCCTTAAAAATAAAGATAAACATCATTATGAGTTACAGCTGTAACTGTGATCAATGGTCATTTATTCCTTACTTTAGATTGCCATGAATGACATTTTTGTTGTGAATTCAGCATGGTAACAGACTGTTTAATCTGTTTGTTTGCAAGGATGCTATATTCTGAGTCTCTAAAGACAGATTTTGATGCAGCGCAAAGGGAAACGATGTGCATAAAGTCATGAGACAAGAGAGAGGGGGAAATCAGGATGATTAAAAGGAAAAGGAGATTAACCATACCAAGTTCTGGTTGACCAGCCTGCAAGACGAAATTCTGTATGCTATATAATGAGCACATCAAGGGCGTAGTCAACTCAGCGCTAACCGGCAGTGTTCTCAAAATCTAGTATGCGTCCGTAAAGCTAGAAAATTATAGCACCGCTGCCATGCAGATCTCCTCCTGGACTAGTGGCCCGTAACTATCTCTATTCGCAGATGATAGCTTTCCATTCTCTCAAACGCTGCTGGCATTATTAGCATCTCGGCACTTAAGCTTGAGCACCATGGACAGACAGACATGTGAAAATGACTTGTAACAGGTGCATGTGACGCTGTCAACAATTTTATGAAGGAATGAGCTCGTAAATGTGATGCCGAGCCACATATGGTGCGACATCGATATGGTAGTAACAGAGGTGATTTATGTAGTAGAATATCACAGTTTAGAAAACTAGGTGGGGGTGACAAAGTTTGGAAATTTGCAGGCGCAAGTTGGAACTAGCTAGCGCAAGACAGGGTTAATTGGACATCAGGGGGGGGGGGGGGGTGGAGGTGCCTTCCTCCTGCAGTGGACATAAACATAGGTTGATGATGATGATGATATTGATGATATCAAAGTCAACAAACTATGAAAGCACATGGTGAAAATGTGGAAACTCTACTGGAGGAATAGGTAATTACCGGCCATCGATTGTAGTACAACTGCACTATAAGTTCATAAAAGTGGACTCGGAACGCAATAACCGCTCGCATGGGAAGATCTGGAATCTTTGTAAGCGCAGTCATACCGACTGACCACGTTTTCCCGAAAACCATTAAAGAAATGTAGTGCGTAACGTATCTTAGGTGTGGGGGCAAATACGACGAATATCCGAAACTAGCTGCTCATTAGGTTCATTGCTAATTGTCCTTCGTATGCTATAGATCGCTGCAGTAGAATCGCAGATACCGTACTCTGTAGGCTGGATCCTGCCAGTTAGTACAAACATATACTATAAAAGTCGGCCTGGCCTGAAGCAATTCTGTAGTTCACCCAATAAATCATTGTTTTTCTTACCTTCGACAGTTCTAATTTATGACTTAAGCCACGGAAATTATAGTACCTGGCCTGCACGTGCTCGTCTTATCATCCTTGCCTTTGTTGATGACGTTCATCTGGTTTTGACGCCACCCAACCGGAATTGTTTTCGTTGAAATCGCTTCACTGGGAAGTAGTGTCATTCTCTTTTGACAAAGGTTTCGATTAACATACTGGTATTTCATCGAGTCCTGCGGCCGTGGTAATTAGGGTTATTTCCTTGTGCGTTTTTCCAGCAATAGTTTTCTATACTAAGTCGGGATTTCTCAGGTCTCTCTATTTTTGCTGAATCGGTTTGAGTCTGAACTACGCTTTCTTTCGTGCGGAAGTAATACCAAATAACATATCCGATGTACTGCATCGCATCACCTTCATCGAAGATGTTACCGTCTTCATCTCGTATAGCCATTTCTGCATTTTTACTTCGAGCTCCGAGTGCTCTTACACGGTTCCAGAATGTTTTCGATGCACCTCTGTTCCTATTGCGAATGTTATGCACCTAATGTCTAATTGTGCGTTTAATTTGTTACTACACTACCTCACTCGCCACCCTTTTCTTTTCTCGGTATTGTTTCCACCTAAGGAGTACCTCTTTTTCGTGTAAAGCAGTTTTTTTGGCTTCTCAATAATCCCTAGACGCCTTCTTACGCTGTTCTATAGCTTGCTTTATTTTCTTTTTTGCCACTTACGTAGTTTCCTGTTTCAATCCAACAAATTTTTTGCCTATGCCGGTCTTATCTCTTGCTGCTTGATGTCTACCAGTTTCTTATCTTCCCAGACGGTTGTAGGAAACGCCTCCATTTTCTTCGGAATTTTTTTGCAATCACTCGTACTTGCTTATCATTCATCTTTAGAAATTCTGATGCAATTGGTTCATGTTATGTGTTAGTATCTGTCACAGATTTTCAGGTTCAACTTTGCGATCGCTACCCAGGCAATCTTTTCCTTGTTATTCTGTCATTGTTTGGTACGATCGTTCATAGACCCGTTCTCAAACTAAGGTATTGTCGATACATGTCTGCCCGTTTCCGCATTTCCACGTTACCGGTCCATGACCCTTATTCTCCCTGTTACAAACTATATGGTCCTGTTCATTGCATATCCAGCACTAAAAGAAGCGTTGTAATCCGTATATCTGTCTAAATCCTCAATGTTTGCATTCATATCTCCTTCTAAACCACTAGGACCAATTTGTTTGGACTTCATTTTTATCTCTGTTATCACTACCTGTCCATAGGTAAGCAGCTCCAAGCCATGTATTCTTGCCTTCCTATGAGCCATTAATTCATAAATGCTCCCTACATGTCTCCTTTATCCTATGCGACTTCATAGCTTGCCTAATTACCATGCCAACTCCTCCGGTCTTCGTGAGCTTTGGCGGCAGCGCCCCTCTGCGGGCATTGGTTTGTCACATTTGCTCAATATGTTACTCTATATTACTTAAATTAGGTAGACTCCATAGGGTCCCAGGCAAGCGGTAAACTTAATCTAAGTGGACTTGATGACGTCAGCATTGAGTTGTTCAGAATATTTAGCGCGAACCGTCAATAATCGCATAAGCGACTCACAAGCTTAATTTACAAGGGCCCTGAATAACATTTATTTGAAGACTCAAAAATGCCTCGTCACGAATATGTTACCTCCCTGGAATATATTACCGAAATAATTTGTTACGCCAGTTACGCCGACAGGGGTCACTGTGGAAGCGGGATGTACTCCTCTTCAATGAAATTTTTTGACGCATTCTGCAGCACTGGGCACGGGCCATTCAGTCTGTGATGGTGTTCATTGATCCTCATCGACACCAACTTGGGCCATTGAGCATATGCCTGTTCGTGTGACTGAGAAGACTTATGGCGAGCCGCATCGCTAGGCTAATAACAAAGGAGCTGTGCTTCCGCATGATCCCGGTGCGGTGTCGCGCGAAGTGAACGTGTGAGGCATCTTGACATCACCGCACTGGGTCTTGTGGTCGCCTACGTTCGAGGGACAAGTAAAATAAAGTCGAGGGAAGCCGATCAACTCACGATTCCAACAAGTGTTGGCGTAAGGCACTTTTCGACGTGAAACGTTCCGAAGCACAGAATCCAGAAGTGGTGACTCCCGGACACCTGACGAGTCCTCGACTCTGCCGACGCTTGCATCCTAAATTCACAGGCTTCCTCGTCACTGGTAACTTCATCAAGCCTCGAGGTCTGCGTACTCCTGCAGAACATAGAGACTGGCTCCAAAAACGCCACGACGACGAACCCTACGGAACCCACCCATGTTGTCGCTGCTCTTAAGTTAGCCAAATTCTGGCAGCCGGAATCGAAAGAGTGGTTTCTCAGCATCGAGCCGCTTTTCCGCCAACAACCCGTGATATCACAAGCAGCAAAATACGACCAAGTCATCGTGGCCCTGTCACTTGCTCTTATTGGCATCGCCAGGGATCTCCTACGCTCTCCGCCGGCTGAGAACCCACACGACCATCTCAAGGCGGAACTCATACACTCCACAACCGGGTTAGAACAGTGTTTGTTGCAGTAGCTGCTCACCGCGCCGGAACTCGGTGACCACCAACCCACGGATACCTGGCGTTGCATGATGCATCTGATAAACGTCGCTGCGCCCACATTCTCTGCAGACGGGAGACCATTTGCGTCTTCTTCTGTCGGCTCACCGGAACGCGGCGATCCCTTGGAACGTCGCATTTACGCTAACACGTGGCTCACCCGCAAAGTTGAGTGGCTTGTCGCCGAGCTGAGCTCCCTCAAAATAGACCTATACCGCGGCAAAACCACGACCCGGCCACCGCAGCTCAAACGCGAATGATCGCCAAGTATCTCTCTCAACGTGCGCTGGGCCCACGACCGGTATGGCGACCGTGCTCTCATGCCACCAGCTTTGCACCTTTGGGTAAGCGCCCGCGCCATGAACTCAAGACAGCCAGTGCCATCAGTTCAATGTCGAGCCACCAGATCTACATCACCGACCGCCTCACTCAGATCCGATACCTCGTCGACACAGGTGCCTAGCAGCGCCAACAGCACCGCACCACGCCACATGTCAAGCTTCAATCCCACGGTTTGGTCTTGACAATCGACCAGCTAGACCCCGACGAGAAACCCCCCCACCGCCTCCGGCCCCGCTTAACAAGGGCGGCTACATGCCAGGGGGGGGGGGGACGGGGGGTGGGAGGGGGGGAGTACCTGCACCAGCGATCTCCATCCATTCAATACACTGCCTAGATCAATCATATTGCACCCATATTTGCACTCCACCATCTAGTGTCGTGACACACGGCGTAGCCTCGCAATAAAACTATGCGAAAAAGTAACTCACAAGCCAGCATGGCTCATGCAGTACAGACACGGCGTAAGCTGGTGTAGCGCCTCAAGAGTAGCCTATAATTTCGGCCACACGCACAACAGGGTCTTCCGGGCAAAGTCTTTTTGCCTCGTTTTAACGAGAACGAACTGAACAGTCCACCCGGCGCCGACGGCGAGCTGCGGCTTGTAATGCTCTGTGTACAGCGATTCGTACTTTGGAAGGAGACGCCATAACGTGTACTGAAGAGGTATCCAGCATACGTGGCGCGCATCTCACATCCCTTAACCCGTAGCACGGTACCTTGTTGTAGTTGATGATGATGATAATGATTGCTCATTGGAATCTTCAAAACGCGCTGGTGACAAGTAGTCACCTCGGCTGATTGAGTTAACCAGTTCCAGTTACATGCAGCATGTAACTGCTATATGCTACTTACATGTCGGGCACGCAGCGCTTGCAGGCACCCTAATTTGATGGCACCACCATACTGGCGGAGGCTCGGGATCGCGTTGATTGCGCGCCTCGTCTGAACTGCATCTCGTCGTGTGTGCCTGGCTGCCTGCCTAGGGAGTGTTTATTCCGCTGCCTGATAGCAAGCGCTTGCGTGGCTCAGTGCTAAAGTATCCGGCTGCCGCGCAGCGGGCTTCGGTTTGATCTGCGCGGGGAACAGCGTACTTTTTTTCGCATTTCCGGCGATAGCGGTTACTTTCACCGGCAACCGTGGCGGAGGTGTTGGACACCATCACGAACCGAAACGGCTATTGGAACAAGTACATTACAGCTTACGCTGTAAAAAATAGCGTGAAAGTTGTGTTAGGCACCTGGGAAAGCATACCTATTGACCGCAATGAGTAAGGCTGTGCACTCAAAGACGGTAGCCGATATACAGTGCAGGATCATGACGTACTGTCCTGAATCCACTTTTCTATCACTCTCCCATCGGTGAGTAGCCTACGAAAGTTAAATTATCGAATTATTTTGCAGTCAAGGACGTTTTGAGAGGTCTTCCACAAAACATTGCGCTGAAGCATTTGCAGGTCCTTCAGGGTAGAGTCATTAGGGACAGGCCACACGTATCTGTGATAATATATTGCACGCGGGAGTGGCAAACAAACATATGAAAACAGTGTGCCGTGCGGTGGCGAAGAGGACACCGACTCTTGGCCAATACCCATAAGTGGGTATGTACTTTAAGGTCGTCATCATCATCATCGACACCCATTGGTGAGCGTCGACAGTGGCGCCTCGAAAAGCGTGGCTCGAGAGAGCGTGGCCCGTGGCGTGAGCAGCGCGCGAGGTTCGGCGTTCGACGGCACAGGGCTTCCTCGCTGGGCGTCTGGCCCACAGGAGCTATCGCCGCCCGCGTCACTACGTCTGCACCCCAATCAAAGCTAGCACCAGCTGAGAGGTCACCTCGTCAAGGTCTTCCGCTGGGCAACTGGTCCAGGAGGGATGGCGGTCCTGAGCCTGGCTGTTCGAGCGTTCGGGTGAGCGGCCACGGGGCTACCTCGCCAGCTGTGGACGTGACCTGGTGGGCTGCCGCAGTGTTCTCCGGAACACAAACCTCCCTATCGGGCAACCGGGCACACGGAGGCTCCGGTACATCAACTGTGGCGCAGGGCCACCTGAGCTCCACGAGGCGATCTGACCCTTTAGTTAGACCCTGCTGTCCAACCAGCTGTCCGACAGTGCTGTCCGACACCGGTTCCCCGACGTCTCCGACATGGCGGCAACTACTTCTACATGAACTGTAGGCCGACTACCTTTTGACTAATCTATATTAGCTGTATATCTTCTAGAACATATTTTGGGAAACTGTTGTATATGTGCTGTTTTAATGTATTACGTATGTCCAATATACGTCTGATGTGTGTTTGTGCTTCCGCGTGCTGCTTCTATCTCTTTCTGCAGTGATCCTGCACCCAATAATAACATCACAAACTGGCGAGCCTGCCAGGATTCACTCGTAAAATCAGTTAAAGAGGGCATTTTCGCTTGAGCGCAGACACGCATTAGTAGACGGCACCATGGATTTAGAGAACTCGCCGCTATAGGACTCCAACTAGGATTGTCAGGCGCAGAACTTCACATATGGATTGAGGCCGAACAGGCAAAACAAAGGGACGAAAGAGCTGCGGAGCGAGAGGCAATCAAGGAAGCTGCTTAATTAGCGCGCTTAGCTGACGAGAGGCAGCTTAAGATCCTCCAGCTAAAGCTACAGCTTCAGGAAGGAGCTCGGAATGTGCCTGCAGTGGCTTCTGAAATTTTGCCTGCGCCCAGCACTTCCTCGTTATCCCTCAATCCACAGAAGCTACTTCCTTTGTTTGACGAGAAACGCGATGACTTGCACGCGTATTTACAGCGATTTGAGCGCGTAGCAACAGGGCAGGACTGGCCACAAGAAAAATGGGCTCTTGCTGTGAGCATGTGTCTAACTGGCGAAGCTTTAACTGTGATCGGCCGGATGACTGCCGCCGATTCGTTAGACTACCAGAAGGTAAAAAAAGCATTACTACAAAGGTTCCAATTCACGGCTCGAGGCTACCAAGAGAAGTTTAGAAAAGCACAAGCAGTAGATGGCGAAACTGGAAGACAGTTAGCAGCAAGAATTTCAGCCTATTTTGATCATTGGATTGAGATGGCTAGCGTGCCGAAAGCGTATGAAGGTCTACGAGATCACATGATCTCTGAACAGTTTCTGCTTTGCTGCCAAACAAAGCTTGTCATTTTCTTGAGAGAGCGAGAGTGCAAATCCCTTGACGAACTTGCTAGCTTCACAGATCGCTTTCTCGAAGCGCAGAACTTGACAAACTTAGGAAAAGGTTTCGATGACACAAAGGATTCCGGTGGGAAAAACATTGAAGCTCCCAGGAAACCGCAACTCAAGTGCATGCTCTGCCAAAGGTTTGGACATTTGGCACCTGACTGCCGTGACCTACCTAAGCATATGCAAAAGTGTAAGTTGTGTGATGGAACGGGACATACAGCTGACAATTGCCGAAATCAGTACGGGGAAAACAAACCGAGTTCTTCCTGTGCACTTACCGAATCTCAACCAGTTCGGACTCGTCCAGTGAAAGCATCAAAGCGTCCAGGAAAGAAGACTCGCCGATCAAGTGACAGCGACGACGAGAACCCAGGGAATGCTGTACCTTTCCTCGTCGACGGGATGCCATTGGTTGAAGGCCGACTGCTAGGAAGAAATGTTCGAGTATTACGATATACCGGTTGTAATACCGCAATTGTCAGACGAGAACTCGTTCCAGAGGTCTATATGACGGGAAAAATGAGCAACGTTGTTCTTTTGGACGGCTCAACAAACTACCTGCCTGAAGCTGCCATACAAGTGAACACGCCGTACTTTACAGGCAAGTTAACAGTAGCATGTATGGATGAGCCCCTCTACGAACTTGTTCTGGGAAATCTTCCAGGCGTCAGAGGACCATACAATCCGGATTCTGACTGGAAGCACCCCGTTGTTCCCAACGAGGTGTCGGCGTCGATAGAAATGAAGCTGACTAAGGCGCCCATGAAGACTCAGCATGTGTCTAGCGTAGCTAAAGCCAAAACTGAAGAGCCAGAACAAGGCAAGACTCGTCCTTTGTGCGTTACGACGATTGTCTTCAGTGACGTAACTAAAGGGCAACTCATTGAAGAACAGCGGAAAGACCCGACACTGAAACATATTTTTGCCAAAGTGGGCAAGTCGTTCAACTCTGGAAAGGGTCACAGCTACGAATTTATAGAAGAGAAAGGATTGCTATATCGCCTTTACCGCCTGGCTACTGGCAGAGCATTTAAGCAAGTGATCGTCCCAAAATCACCTAGACATACCATATTAGAAGTGGCACATGCAAGCATCATGGCAGGACATCAAGGTATCAGGAGAACAACCGATCGTGTCCTACAAGAATTTTATTGGCCAGATGTACACGGAGACATAAAACGCTTCGTGAAGTCGTGCGACAAGTGCCAAAGGACAACCCCTAAAGGGAAAGTAGGAGTCGGCCCGCTGGGTAACATGCCTTTGATATGTACACCTTTTGAAAGGGTGGCATTTGATTTAATCGGGCCCTTTCCACTAAAGTCAGACCATGGGAACCAATATATTCTCACGTTAATCGACTTTGCCACTCGTTATCCGGATGCTGTAGCACTCCCCGCAATCGACGCAGTTCATGTTGCCGAAGCACTGATCGAGATCTTTTCTCGCGTCGGTTTGCCAAAAGAAATAGTCACTGACCAAGGAGCAAGCTTTACGTCGGAATTAATGAAAGAGGTTAGTCGACTGCTCTCAGTGAAGCTACTCAAGACGACGTCCTACCATGCGATGGCGAATGGTCTCGTCGAGAAGTTTAACGGCACCCTGAAGATGATGTTACAGAGAATGTGCCAAGAGAGACCACGATCTTGGGACAGATACCTTGCCCCTTTGCTATTTGCATATAGAGAAGTTCCACAGGCAAGCCTCGGGTTCTCTCCCTTTCAGCTCATTTACGGCCGGCACGTCCGAGGACCGTTGACGGTATTAAGGGAACTGTGGACGAACGAGGAGCTAGATGAAGAAACGCGAACGACAAACACTTATGTCTTTTATTTGCGCAATCGCCTGGAGGAGACATGCAAGATCGCACATGTACAGCTGGAGAAAGCTCGTGACAAACAAAAAACCTACTATGTCAGGAAAAGTCGCCCTAGGAAATTATGTCCAGGCGACAAAGTGCTCATATTGTTGCCAACTGACTCGAACAAGCTTTTAATGCAATGGAAAGGGCCGTTCCAAGTCATAGAACGAAAAAATGACCTTGACTACGTCATTGCAGTCTCTGGAAAGAACAAAATAATTCATATCAATATGCTAAAAAAGTACGAAGAGCGGGGACCTACACAACCGAGTGTTGGCCTGCCTGAGGAGAGCCACAAGTCAAATTGGAAGGCTTCCCGTGGTTTCTAACCTCAGCGTCGTCCTCCAAGGAAACCAGGAAGGATCGTGGGAGCCAGCGACATGGTCGGGTGTAGGCCCGAGTGTTAACATACCTGGTGAGAGCCACGTGTCGGAGCGTAAGGCTTCGCGTGACCCCAAGCCCCGCGTCTACCTTCTTTAACTGACACCGCAGCAACATTGTTCCAGAGCCTGACCATTTCTCGTCGAGCTGCTGCACCGACGGAGCCGGCGTCCCATTGATAGTGAGCTGTGCAAACCAATCGTACTCCCCTGTGAGACGCTTTGGTAACAGAACTGCACTTTGTGTTTTAATTTGTACTTTAACTGTGCGCAGTGACCTGTGAACAACTTGTGCCTTGTGCTCATGTGAGTAATCGGGCAAACGTACAGGACATTATCCATTTTTTTGTTTTCATCCCGCGTCCTTGTGTTAGAATAGTTGTGAACAACTTTCTCGGAAAGGGGGGTATTGTGATAATATATTGCACGCGGGAGCGGCAAACAAACATATGAAAACAGTGTGCCGTGCGGTGGCGAAGAGGACACCGACTCTTGGCCAATACCCATAAGTGGGTATGTACTTTAATGTCGTCATCATCATCATCGACACCCATTGGTGAGCGTCGACAGTGGCGCCTCGAAAAGCGTGGCTCGAGAGAGCGTGGCCCGTGGCGTGAGCAGCGCGCGAGGTTCGTCGTTCGACGGCACAGGGCTTCCTTGCTGGGCGTCTGGCCCATAGGAGCTATCGCCGCCCGCGTCACTACGTCTGCACCCCATTCAAAGCTAGCACCAGCTGAGAGGTCACCTCGTCAAGGTCTTCCGCTGGGCAACTGGTCCAGGACGGCTGGCGGTCCTGAGCCTGGCTGTTCGAGCGTTCGGGTGAGCGGTCACAGGGTTACCTCGTCCAGTTCTTCCGCTGGGCAACTGGTCCAGGAGAGCTGGCGGTCCTGAGCCTGGCTGATCGAGCGTTCGGGTGAGCGGCCACGGGGCTACCTCGCCAGCTGTGGACGTGACCTGGTGGGCTGCCGCAGTGTTCTCCGGAACAGAAACCTCGCCATTGGGTAACCGGGCACACGGAGGCTCCGGTACATCGACTGTGGCGCAGGGCCACCTGAGCTCCACGAGGCGATCTGACCCTTTAGTTAGACCCTGCGGTCCAACCAGCTGTCCGACAGTGCTGTCCGACACCGGTTCCCCGACGTCGCCGACATGGCGGCAACTACTTCTACATGAACTGTAGGCCGACTACCTTTTGACTAATCTATATTAGCTGCATATCTTCTAGAACATATTTTGGGAAACTGTTGTATATGTGCTGTTTCAATGTATTACGTGTGTCCAATATACGTCTGATGTGTGTTTGTGCTTCCGCGTGCTGCTTCTATCTCTTTCTGGAGTGATCCTGCACCCAATAACATCACAGTATCACAAGATACACATCTCCCGTACGGGTGTGACGAAGCGTAGGAAGACCAAGCACGTGATACGGGCACAAACGGCGCCCTTCCATGCTCGTAGCGCAGATCTGCAACGTCACCTCAACGGAAACGTTAGTGTTAAAATGTGAGGAAAGTTTATTCTGAACTTCGCTATACTTCTTACGCGCTAGCGTAAGTGGCTATGTGCACCGATGGCCGTCAAGGTGTAGCATGAAGCAGTAAAGTGTGAAGCCGGGGAACGTACGAAGGAAATCGCTGAGCGGTGCGGCAAACCAACGTCACCTAGAGGAAAGTCTAGGTAGCGTTGAGCGAAGCGGGAAAGCAGAAAAGAGACGAAGCTTCGCAGAGCTGATAGATGGGCAAAGCGCGCTGGGTAGACGTCCTCTGTGAGCCGCTAAGGGTTGTGTGCGCGCTATGGATGTACCGTGTTCGTCTCGTGATCGAGTTGCCGAGCGCCGCGCTAGAAGCACGGAGCAGAAACGCAAGCGCCGGCAGGCCGGCTGCGAGTCAACCAACCCTGAAATCATCACATCTGCAGATCGCATTCAAAATACCACGCGCGCCGCTGCGCAAACTACGCAGTTGCTACGACAGCACAAGCCGCCTCCCCTCCCTACTGCGCGGCCTTCCCGCTTTCCTTCCTTGTGCGCGATTACATAGAGCATACTGCACACGGCGCTTCACCGTACGGCAAGCGGGGACGATGTTATCGCCCTTGGACTTTATACGGACTTTATGCGGCAACCACAACGACAGAAATGCACTTGCAGTGCCCCTATCATAGTTATCGGAATTATTTAGGAATGACACCCATGCGCTGGCGCGTAACCCGCGTTCGCGCAGTGAAACTTCCCAGCATTTAAAAAAAATGTGCGCATAGAGAGACTGACATAATGAGCAAAGCCCACTGCTGCCCGTCTTTTAGACAAACAGTACACAACAAACGTAGGACGGCTCAAACAAACAAACAAACGAGCAAACAAGAGAAATAGTTCGTAGCAAGGATAGGCGGGTTAAAAGCAAACACAGAAATAAAAGATGAAATGATAACAGAAATGGCAACTAAATGTCGGAACGCGCTAACGCTTAATTGGCAAATTTCTATTTATACCAATGTACGTCACAACAGTCAGAATTTGCATAGCAAGTAATGTCAACTGAGATTAAAGAGTGGTCATTTGCAGTTCACTTGTATACTTCAAGCAAGACCAGTCCACAATACAATAAATACAAGGTAACATCACAAGCTACAACAGCATAAATATCAAGGAACACTTCGCAGAAATCGGAAATCGCAGCACTGTGATATTTCGGCAAAACATAATTTATACAGAACAGGTTGTTATTATTATCATCATCATCAGCCTGCATTTGTGTCCACTGCAGGACGAAGTCCTCTCCCTGTGATCTCCAATTACCCCTGTCTTGCGCTAGTTGATTCCAACTTGCACCTGCAAATTTCCTAACTTCATCACCCCACCTACTTTTCAGCCGTTATTGACTGCGCTTCTCTTCGCTTGGTGCCCCTTGATTAATTCTAATGGTCCACCGGTTATCGATCCTACGCATTACATAGCCTGCCCAGCTGCATTTTTTCTCCTAATGTCATTTAGAATATCAGCTACCCCATTTTCTCTCCGATCCACACTGCTCTTTTCCGGTCGCTTAACGTTGGGCCTAACGTTTTTCGTTCCATCGCTCTTTGTGTTGTCCTTAACTTGCTCTCCACCTTTTTTGTTAACCACCTAGTTACTACACCGCAATAGCAATCGCCAAGAATTCGGGACGCTTCAGAAAATTGTATTATGGCGCTAACTGCGCATTTTTATAGGTAAATTCTTTGACATAGCCTCAATGTTTTTGCACCGAGAGCGGCCTTTTCTCCAAACGCGCAATTTACCTTTTAAGCTTATTCGAGGTGGAACAGGATTGTTGCATTTGTGAGGAAGACCCTGCTAAACTTCGTGCCGTATCCGAATTCCCGAAGCCCACTAACTTGAAAGCACTACGCAGCTTCATTGGACTATGCTCCTATTTTCCACGATTCAATCACAATTTTGCTGCTGTGATCGCACCCCTCAACCAACTTCTCAAAGGCGACAATGCACTTTCTAATTGGTCGGAAGCCTCTGAAGAAGCGTTTACCACTCTTCGCCGCCTACTTACGTCTCCGTCAATATTGCGCCATTTTGACCCAAGCGCACCTACAGAACTTAACGCTGACGCCAGTGGTGTAGGCCTTGGTGCCGTGCTCGCACAACGTAAGAACACTAATGCCGAATACGTGGTCGCTTATTCCAGTCGTGCCCTTACAAAGCCTGAGGTCAATTACACAGTAACCGAAAAAGAGTGCTTGGCCATCGTATGGGCACTTCAAAAATTTGGCCCATATCTCTACGGTCGACCCTTTGACGTGGTGACGGATCATCACGCTCTTTGCTGGTTATCTAACCTCAAAGACCCGTCGGGTCGCCTCGCTCGGTGGGCCCTCCGCCTCCAGGAATACGATATCCGTGTCGTCTATCGCTCTGGGCACAGACACTCTGATGCCGATGCCCTCTCGCGCTTCCCAGTCACTTCAGATGCCAGTACTGCTGCCGACAGTCACGATATCTCCCCACTTGACATCATGCACATGGCCTCGGAACAACAAAAATGCCCATCTATCGTCACGATATTCGATATTTTGTCAAACCCTCCGGCGGCTTCGGCAAATCGAGCATTACGCCGACAGGCCCAACATTTCGCCATCCGCGACGGACTTTTACACCGCCGCAACTACCACAATAATGGCCGCACATGGCTCTTAGTCGTGCCCCGCCACCTTCGAAACGATTTATGTTCCGCTTTTCACTCCGACCCCCAGTGTGGTCACGGTGGAGTGTCGAAGACCTACACACGGCTTCGCCTACGCTATTATTGGCACGGCATGTACACCTTCATCCGCAAATACGTACGCTCCTGCATTGCCTGCCAGCGACGCAAATGTGTCTCGCACCTCTCCAGCCACTTCCCTGCCCAGCTCACCTATTTGACCGTGTCGGCATTGATTTATACGGGCCTATTCCATCTACTGGCGCTGGCAACCGATGAATTGTCGTCGCCGTAGATCATTTGACACGATATGGTGAAACCGCCGCCTTATCTGCCGCATCAGCAAAAGACGTCGCCTCGTTCATTCTACACAACTTTGTTCTCCGCCATGGCGCACCTCGTGAAATGCTGAGCGATCGGGGTCGCGTATTCCTCTCGGACGTGCTGCAGTCACTCCTATTGGAATGCCAAATTATTCACCGCACAACTACCGCTTATCACCCACAGACGAATGGCTTAACTGAACGATTCAACAGAACTCTTGGTGACATGCTATCAATGTATGTGGCGTCAGATCATTCCAACTGGGATGCTGTACGTCCCTTTGTCACATACGCATATAACACTGCCTCCCAAGCCACTACCGGGTTCTCACCATTCTTTCTGCTTTACGGCCGCCAGCCCTCCATCACCATTGATACGGTTCTCCCGTACCGGCCGGACCCGGCCGACTGCTCACCTGTTGCTACGGTCGCGCAGCATGCCGAGAAAGGCTGACAACTTGCCCGTTCGTTGACGTCTGCTCAACAGTGTCGCCAAAACAGCGTCATGACCTCAAACCACCTCCTCACCCTTTCGCCATCGGCTCCCTCGTGTGGCTTTGGGTCCCGCCTATTGCGGCTCCTGGTCTTTCGTCGAAGCTCCTTCCCAAGTACCACGGGCCCTACCGCGTGGTTGCGCAAACATCACCAGTTAATTACGTGGTTGAACCCGTGTCGCCATCTTCCGATCTCCGTCGTCGCGAGTGAGAGACTGTATACATCGACCGGCTCAAGCCGTACTACGATCCACTGCACTCTCCCTAGGTCGCCAGGATGGCTACTCTTCCATACCGGGGGGGGGGGGGGGGGGGTGATTGTGAGGAAGATCTTTCGGCACGCTGAACAGCCCCGTTATCATCGTGTGGCTCGCACCCTGATCGCTCTCTGGCTACGCCCTACCAGCTGGTGCTGCGTTTCTCCCGGCCGCTGTACGACCCAAATAAACCCCCTTTACACATTGAACAAATGGGAGCTCATTACCTTTTTCCTATTACAAAAAGTGCGAACCGCCACTTTTCGCTCGGCCTATAATATAAAAATCACACTTTGTGTATGCAGTTGCAAGATATGATCTTTATGTTAGCTTGGTTAACTATAACTCCAATATTGAGATGTATTTTCGTAACAATCCGATATAAAACAAAATTTAAACAGGCATTTTAACTCATTTTCCCCTCGTCGCCTCGACTGTTATTTGACGTAAACTGTTGCGCAAACCGCTTAGCAATATTAGAATGAGATATCTCTTATTTTCAGTTTGCACCATGCATGCTAAACGGTCCGTAGCTGTTTTGTCTGGAATGCTGCAGTCAGTAGGAATTTACTCAAATAACACTTCGCGGTGAAGGTATATCATCTTCGAATGTATCTTATTTACCGCATATACTATCGTGTGATTGTTTTAGTTTGTGGCTGTGGAGTCAATGCTCAATAGATACGGTTGCGAGCAACTCGGTATGACCCATTTAAATTGGTGGTTGTTGTGAGCCTATCTGTGCTCATGCAGATAATATGGGGAAAAGTACCGTGGTAGAAATAGTGGCGTTTCAGAATTTGAACATTCACTGTTCAGTCATGCGGGGTATGTAGTATGTATGTAACTTTCATTTACCACGACGCATGCGGCTACAACTGAAAGTGATCCCTGAAGGTATGAGAGATATGACGCAATGTTTTGATCATTTCAACGTCCTCTGTTCACTCGTAGGGGTGTCTAAAAGGCGGACGTTGAAATTTCATTTTGACACGAGCCATCTGGGTAAATGTCAGTGTGACCCATGTGGGTTTAGTAGATATGACGCACTGTCATTTCTATTTTAAATGTTCTTCGAAGCCGGACGATGAACTTTCTTCTTCACACGAGTCATCTATTATGACATATCATGATCCCTGTACGTATCGCAGATATGACGCAATTTTAATTGTTTCACAACTGTTTAGGTAGATCATATTTACGAGGGGTGCATGCTGCTTTCGTTGATACCGCTGGAAACGATAGCCGCCATAGTGGACGCTAAGCTTCTGGTGACCAAACGTATTCTCTCGGACATTGCCTCGGCAGCGTTCGTGTGTACTTGGGCACCGCTTCTATGATTTAATGCCTGAAGAAGCGGGTGATCTGCATGCTTTGTGGAAGGCGAAAGCAATGGCGGTACTTCTCCGCAAACCTCAGGGCCGTAAAGGAAGACTGGCGTGCCTCTGCAATCAGTAAAACACTTGCCATCGCACGCGATAGTCGAACAAATACACGCAGAGCTAAGCTTAGGAGGCGGTCAAGAGCTCCCTCTGAGGAGCGGGATAGACTGTGATTGACAGCGATAGAATACGCTCTTCCTTGCTTTATATTTGCACAGTGTGCGTTAATCAGTCATAAGGTGGAGCGGACCAATTTCTTTTTTCGTAATGCATCGCAGAACATTTAAACCATGTTATGGTTCTGTTCGTGTAATATTTTTGCCCTGCCCACGTGAGGCCTCTGTGAAGCACACCGCCCTACAACTTGTGCTGCCGTTTATGATTAGAAGGTTTCCCATCTGTCACTAAACTAAAATGTATCAGGGGTGTTCTTGTAAATGGGCGAACTGCATTTTTTTTCGTGACGTCATGACTGCTTACAGTTTTGTTAGTGGAATATAAGATTTAATATCGATTCTGCTGTTTGACAGAGATGTTTGACCTTGCATAGATTGATGCATAGATTGTCGGCATACATTTGGTGACATACAAAGGCAGGCAAGACACTGGAAAACTGAAATGCTGCACAATAAATTGCTAGCTTGGACCGGTTGGTACACGTCTTGCAAAGAAAAAAAAAATCAACGGTGCAAAGAACGGGACGTGTAGACTTAGACTGACAAAGCGCTAACATAGTACCGTCAAAGAGAAAAATGTTTTACACACTTACTCGCGGAACACAATGTGTCACTTGGCACTCCTTGTTCTTTTCGTTACATTGACCGCTAAAACGTAAATCTATTCCAAACTGTTTCTATTCCATTTTAGCAATCAGCGCTCCACGGTTGGTCAAATATTTTTTGAGTCACCCCCACTTCACCTGTCACGCGACGTCATGAAAACCATGAAATCTGATATGAGGTGCGCGCACTGATACGCAGGAGTAGACCAAAGAAAATAAAAAACCGCATATCCACGGGGTGAATGATGATGAGTGGGCGAAGCTCCGGAGGGAATCATCGGTAAACCGTGAATCTTCCGTGTAATTTGCCCAGTCTCGCCGCACTAAATCGAACGATTGACTTCCACCAATGACACGCGCCATAGGTGACGTCATTCCTATTTTATAACAGCGCCCTTCATTATAATTGCACCATCTGCCGCTTAAGGGGACGCTAGCACAAACGCGTTAGAAACGTGCAGTACTCTCTAGTAAGGGGGAGAGGCCACAGCGTCTTACGCAGCCGTTTACACATGCCGGAACGTGCACCGCGATTGCCGACGCCATCACATGACTGCTGAGAGAGTATAACCCCCGTATTCATAAACGCTCCTCGACTTGAACTTGACTTGCCACCGCCTTCAACGCGTTTCGAACGCGCTGCCGAAGGCGGTGGGTAGTGAAGTTCAAGTCGAGGAGCGTTTATGAATACGGGGGGGGGGGGGGGGGGTAAGGCGAAGAGGCCACAGCGTCTTACACCAGCTTCTTGCACGGGCCGTAACGCGCTAGCACAAACGCGTTAGAAACGCGCAGTCTTTCGTTAATGTTGGGTATTTATTGCCATCTAGGTGCGTCTGTCCATGTGCGCTTCGTGGCGTAGTGGTTAGCGCCACGCGTTCAGAAGCGAGGGGTCCCTGGTTCGATTCCGCTACGGCCACAACTCTCGGAATTTTTTTTTCTCATAAAAGTAGACGTGGCTACCTACTACGACGACTACGACGACTACTACTAACTACAGAGGAGGGACAGACCCACACCCTAAGGAGCTTCGCCCCTAAAAAGTATTTCTGATTCCACGTCTTTTTCGTCATTAGCCCTCTGCTATTGGCCAAAAGTGGGCTTCTTCGATTTTCCACTTCTGGCTACCAGCGGGCTGCCAGAACCAGCCTGGACGATTTTGGTCTGGCAGCTCTCTAGAAGTTGTCTGGCTAGCAGACGACAAAAAGAGGCGATGAGCGCTCGCCGCCATCTTTGTGGGGTCTTGACGGATTGCAACGCGGGCGCTAGCGCGCGCCGCCCCCGCCTGGCGTGCTTTTGGACTCGCGTACTTCCCGGAGTGATTCCCGATGTCGGCGCGGTGCGTGGATCGCTGATTGCATTACTTATAACGTTATCTTACTAGGATTCTGACACATCGTGCCGCCTTGCGAGGCGGTGCCATACTAGCGGCGGCGAACCATTTGAAGCTTTCTTTGTGTCCCGTGAATGATTCTTCTCGGACGTGAACAGCGCGCTTCGTTCGCGGTCATGCTTGCATGGTATCTTCATCGTGTTCCGCGCAAGTTGTCGAAGTTGTAGACGCTCATTCCCGCACATTGCGGTGCCTTTTCGGTTCATGTATTTTTCTGGTGGTATCCGTTTAACATTACTCGTGTATATGCGGTGATAGGTCTTTCTTCTGCAGTTAGCGTAGGCATCGCAGCTAACCCGTGTTCGCTCCGTCTCTCTGTATCTTGGGTGGCAGCTCGAAACCGATGCGTTGTTAAAGGAATGCACTTGTTGAGATGCGTAATGACCACAAGTACATTAGCTTTATTATTGCTCTCATTATCGACCAATAGTATTTTTCGTGTGAAGATTTTCGCGGGTTACAGGCGGCGTGCATTTTCACGTACCAGCCGCAGCCCCAGCTCCTTCAGCACAGGAGCAGAATTAAGAGGAGCACCATCAGCCGAAGCAAACTTTCTGAAAACGAATTCAAGCATGTACTAAATTTTATGCATATAACTAGACGCACCCGATATCTTGGTTTTTCGCGTCTTGTCAAATGATGTCAAATATCTCCGCGGCGGCTGACGTGATCACTATCACTCGAGCGGTCGCTTTAGCGATCACTTAGGTGTGATTTCGCGTCTTGGAATCGGACGCGTCGCACGCCGTTTGTTGCGCTGTGCAAAGTGAGGTGCACAGTGCGCGTCCTGTGCCAAGTCGCGCGAAATCCCGCAAAAATGATCGTATTCCTGAATGCAACTATATTTCCAAGGTGGCAACGCTGAAATGGGCCGACTACGCCGAGCGCGCGCCGCCCACGCCGGTCGCTGCCATGCTGGTAGCATGTTTACATTTGTCCTGCGGCCAGCGCTGTCCCGGCGTTCGATTTAGAAAACTTCGGGCAGCTCCGGGTTGTCCTCGGATCCCAGTCCACGTGACTTCCTACCAGAACCGGAACGAGCTGGCTGCTGTCTGGCTGCCAGCTAGTTCGGGCAGCTCCGAAAATCGAGGAAGCCCAGTGTTCGCGCTGCGCCCATGTGGCTTTTCTGTCACGCGTCAACATGCATTAACACGCTAAAGAAAACTGTACTTTTTTATTTCGAAATAGCCAGAGATTGCCCCTTTTGAAAGGAATAGAAGACGTCTGCCCACCGCTCTGGCACTCGCTACGCTGAGCTACCCAGCTGCCGAATTTCTTTGTCGAGCTCTTTCGGCACGTGTACGTCTACTAAACAAAAGTGACTTTTTTAATTGAGGAGAGCGCTGGCATCGGGGGGTTCATACAACGCTGTCGGTCACCACCTGATAATTGCTTCGGCGGTCACGTAGTTTCGATGGCGGGAGGTGGCGGTAAAAACGGATTGTACTATTTTTTACCGCGTACGGCCCCTGTATTCACGAATGTTCTTCTTGTCTTTGGAATAACTTCAATCCCGAATTTGATTACGTCATTTTGATTACCAAATATTTGGGAATACTAGAAGTAGACGTTCCTATTTTGAATGACCATACACCTGTATGTCGTTAGGCACATAGGTCATCGCGCTAAGTACTTAGACAAGCAGATCTGAATTATGTGTAAACAATATAGTCTGCTACGAGTTAATCACTACACCCCATTACCCAGCTTCCGCTAGGCACAGCGGAGAGAATGCATGCAGTGCCACTAGTTTCTGGAAATCTTCAATCTTGGACCGAAGGCCTTTTGGATTTGTGCGAAATACTCTTGCGTTTTGTGAAAAATTATTCATTATGGGCAACATGCATCCCATACAGTGTTTTGCAGCGTCAAATGCTCTATTTTTAAAATCTCTTTCAATTCAGAAATACTATTCACTTGCGAAAGTGGGAAGCTCTGAAGGCAGTGAAAAGGATGAAAAAAGATTAAATTATGTGGTTTTCGTGCTAAAACCATGATCTGATTCTGAGGCACGCCGTAGCGGGGGAGTCCGGCATATTTTCGACCACCTGGGTTTCTTTAAGTTGCAAAGTTAAAGTTACCTGTGGACAACCGGAAAGGATGCGGTCTGAGGACCATTGCAGTTCGCGCACTCAGCTTTCTTGCTGTCATTGTAAGGGTGGTCTTCTACAGGTACCTTGCCACGTATGTTTGCTTTGAATTGCTAGTGAAGTGGTAAAATATCTGGAAGTTGTAACAACGGATGGCTAAGCCCAGATATTCCTCTACCGGGGGACTCGTATAACCGTGGAATGCTTTGTCAGGCATCGGTTGATCGTATGGACCTAGATAAACACTGCGCGCTTCTCCAGCGCACCATCATCTAGGTGGCAGAATCATATTTGTAGCCGTGCAGTACTTGACCCCAAAGTTTTTCAAGTATTCCACATGTTGTTATTAAGGATATTCGAGAGGATGTGCTTCATTTTATCTACATTTCCCGTGTGAGACTGGTACAAATAGTTGAACAGGCAAGTCATCAACTTGCTTAAGTGTCAATAACCTCTTCACGGAGACAAGTGAACTTACATTTACCGAAAATCTTACATATTTTCTCACCCTGAGAGATTCAACTTCCTTTCTGACTAACGCAACTATTATCTGAGAGGTGCCCATATTACTATTCACATTCCAAAAGCCTACATAATCTTCTATTTACCGAAAGGTGACCGCTCTTTCGTACCGCTGTTTTCTTCTTGTAGGTTATGCGCATTTTGCGCCTGGCCATCTTGTTCACATTTAATATCTTCGCCGTCACTTAGTGAGGAGATGTTGGCTAACTGACAGCGTCAGGCCTTTTCTCCAGTCTCATATTCATGGAACATACTTTGCCAGACACGCCTGCACGTCCTGTTGTTTCTAGAACAACTGTAAGATGTCATAGAACATGTGTTCGAGACTCACCGTACATAGTTAGCTTCAGTGGCTGTTTCACGATGAAGCCCATTCGCAGAGATGGTGGACTCGGCGGCGCTATAACCTAAAAGTATAGCATTCTGATCTCCTGCCATTCTCCTGACGTCAAATTCACTTAACCTCGACCAAAAGCAAAGGCGATGACCCACAAAGTTGTTTCAACAGCTCAATCAAACCCTATCCTCCTTTATTGCAGCTGGCTTTTCTTTGGTCTCAAAGCGAATCACATTTCCTATCATGACAGGTATTGCTTGTCAATTTAGATGATGAGGGGCGAGGAGAGCGCCGAAGTAAAAAAAAAGCAACAGGCCTGCGCGACACACGCAGCGCAGTCACAGCGTAAGCTGGTGGAGCGGCTCAAGAGTAGCTCCAATTTGGGAGCCACGTCCAACAGGGTCTTCGCGGCTGTCGATCTGTTCGCCTCAGTTTTGACGAGATCGATCGGAACTGTCCGCCCGGCGTCGACGGCGAGCTGCAGCTTGTAATGCTCCCTGCACAGCAGTCTGCTGAGGCCGATCAATCCTTACAACTGAAACTTACATGTCGGGCGCGCCGCGTTATCAGGCACCCTAACTAGATGGCGCCACCACACTGGCGGAGGCTCGGCAGCTCGGGAGCGCGTTGATTGCGTGCTTCTTCTGAATCGTATGTCTTCGTCAGCGCCTGCGGACGCTGCGTTTGCAAGCATCTTACCTAGATGGCGCCACCATACTGGCGGAGGCTAGAGTCGTCTCCCTCTGCGTGCTTGCCTTATAGGGTATTTTCCGCGGCCCGGTAGCAAGCGCTTGCATGGCTCAGTGGTAGAGTAGCCGGCTCCTGCGCAGCGGGCGCGGGTTTGATCGAGGCGGGAATTGGGTACTTTTTTCGCGTTCCCCGCGATAGCGGTTACACGGCGGACGCCGCCGGCGGCGGCATCATCGCGACCCGGATCGGCTATTGGAATGAGCCCATAACAGCTTATGCTGTAAAAAATTGGCGCTGCTTGCACTGGAGTCGCAATGCTAAAGAGACAGCGGAGCTGATGGGCACCTACCTAGTCCTGCCTTTTTGGGTAGGCTAAGAACTACCAAGCCATCCCCAGCATTTTCCGGAATTTATTGAGTATTGAGCGCTTAACGATAAGCTATTGATTGGCTATCGCCAGGTATTGGCCACATATTTGGGCTAGGCTAAACACTACCAAGTCATCCCCAGCATTTCCCGGAAAGTATTGATAATTGATTGATTATCGGTTACCTATTGATTGACAATAGAATGGCTATCGATGACTGACAAAGCTTATGTAGCCCCAACCAAGCTTAGCTACACTTAATCAGGCTCAGCCTCGTTAGTTCACAGGGGTATGTGCCATTGCGCTTGGACCCTTTTAGCACGACCGCTAGGATTTGCCCACATTTTTCGGACAAATAACGTAACAACAGCCGGTTTAAACAGCTCCGCAGTTAAAAGGGTTTCGTTGGGGCCAAGCTAACGCAGTGAATGTAAATAACCGGGCTAGGAGAGTGGTGCCTGCGTCTCCGATTGGTTTGCTTTCCTTTGCCTACAGCTTGCGGTGGCTCGTCAACGATTGCGGCGGCGCACAAGCCGTTAAAGATGCCGCGAAAACGCCTACTGAGTAAAGTAAATTTGGAACACTGGGGTCGCATATGTGGCGAAGGGACTTGACAATACTTTACTGCCACGCAGTTTTGTTACTATAGGAAAAGAAATCAATTCTTGCGACAGTTTCGAGTTGCCTGTGCCAGGGTCATGCGTGGACAGCGATTTTTTATTCCTTTCGCAACACAACACCCTCCGGCTAACCCCCCAAAAATGTTCAGTTTTGTTCTACATCGTAATGTACCTTTAGTGTATGGGCGTCGTATTGAAGTGGTGAGTTTTCGTGCTTTTGTGACCTCGCGTCGTGATAGGTGAAGTCGGCGCGTCCCACCAACAATTTAACCAATTGCTGAAGCACCTTGAAGTCACAAGGGAACCATGCATAATCATTGCGTACACGTCATCTTGGAATTGCAAGTTTTCACGGTTTTCTTGACGTCTCGGGACAGATAAGCCAAATAGGTGCGGACCCAAAAATGTTTGATGAATCGCGGAGGGCTAACGAAGCCAGTGGTATACGAAGGAGATTGGAATACTTTGACGTTATAGCCCCCTATTACGTCTGCGCATGTAGGTAGCTGCTTTCTGCTACGTTAGCGGTTGGTGTTTGGGGTTACATCGCACACTGACCTAAACTATGCGCACACGCCGCAGTCGACAGTTATTCACAAGAACCAGTTCGCTTGAACTTGTCGGACAACAGCAACTGAAAAGGCAGAAGCACAGGAGAGAACCGCAAACGGCGTTCACGAAGCACACTTCATTATGCTACATTTTCCTATCTAATGTATCAATATTAAATGTAGTACATTATTTTCAAACTGTAACACACTCATCTTTATTGCACACATGTCGAAACCAAACCAGTTTGTGTCAGAACGCCTGTCGGCCGATTACGTGGTAGCCACGGGATGACGGCGCACAGCTTGTCAGTTTCAGTGCATACGGTCGTATCTGGCATGGCAGACATCCGCGCCGCCCATGCGCCTCTCCTTGCTAGACACGTAGGACATGCGCGCGTTGCCTCGCAGGCCTCTGAAGGCGTAGCAAGGCATGTATCAGGAGGCCCCTGTAGACGGGCCTTTAGGCATGCCTCTTTTTAGTAGCGCCCATCCTGCTTCTCTTTCATGGTTTAAGATTTTCTCCGGTGCATAAGAGCTAGCTGAAGTATGCTGACTCAGGTAGACACCTCTACATAACTTTAGACAACTGGTCCATGTAAATTTCCGTCCCTCTCATAAAGCACGTCATTTCAACATAAGATATGAGGCACTTGGTGTTGAATCGTCTACGACAGGGCACTACGTAGGACAGGCTGTAGTGTTAAATATGTCACTGAATGTTTGTTAGTACTGCGGAACATATTTTCCTTGTGTTTTTGTCGTTACAAAAATCAGCTTGCATTCAGTTACCTGTGAGAATTGTCACGAAAATGCACATTCGGAAGCAGAAGTCTGTAATGAGACAAAAAAATTCAAGCAAGAATGTTACATTCAACAGAAAGATCAAGATTCGTTAAAAGGCATCAGTAAGCTTACGAAAATAATTTCCATTTTAAGAATGCCTTGCCAGTAATATCAACCAGGTCGATAACCAGAGACATAATAAACAGTGAACGCGCTGTACCACAAGTGCAGACGTGTAGGTGCTGCTGTGGTGCACTTGGTTTGGCATTTAGGTACCTTGCATAAGCCGCAGGTTTCTGGAACAGTTTGGTCACAATCAAAACAAAATTCAAGAAAGGTCATGTACCACGCTTGGATCATAAGTCATAGATTCCTAGACCACAAAAATTGAATCTGGAAGAGTCCACTACCACTATACCAAGGCCCTCGTGTCAACTGGATAAGGTCATGTATCGTTTGATCAATCAAAATAAAACACAGCGCGATAACGACTGAAATGACGACCACCACAGGAAGACACAAAAACTGATTTCGATCTCGAGATTTTTCTTTTGTGTACCTTCATGTGATACACCCAATTAGACGTTTGTATTATCACCACGCTAATGGGTGAAGATTATTACAGAAACTAGCACTACATATCCATCCAATACCACCGGCTTAGCTGCTTTTCAAGTGTGCAAATCTTTTTTTCTCTGAGATGAGGAACGTTTACTGACACACTTTTCCTTTGTTATGAGCCCTTCTAGACAGCCCACACACTTGCAATAGCCTGAAACGGATGGCGAAAGAATAATAGATAGTATTGACGCTCTCACATGCAATAATATGGGCTCTGTTCCTCGTTACAAGGTAATTGTGCCATTGTGAAGCATAGAACTGACCAAATCACCTCAATGATAACAATAATTATTATCTGTTATAGAAGCAGCAGCTATTACAACCGTTGAGTGGGCTTGGCAGCTCCGCACGATGTAGGATCTTGAACTTCGTGCTATTCTTCGTACAAGTATTCAAGGAGCCATGCGGATGGGTTGGCGGATCTTTCCTGCTGCCTTGCGAGCATCACGGGCATTGTAAATGACCACATCACCCTATCAACCGCTGCCTGCCGGTGCACTCACATTTCTTGAGCCATGGCCGAAAGATGTCCCTTCTATGGATCCCATATCTGCGGCAGCCAGTTTGGACTGTTATTTTGGGCCACCAAAATTATCCGTAGAGTCATCCAGGCCTCTGTGATAAGGCACACACTCCCTCGCGCGCTCTTCGGTGGGCTTGGCGGCACCGCAAATGCACGATGCTGAGCTTCGTGCCATTCTTCGTACAGGTTGGTGACCAATGGGGCTATATCCTGAAACGTTTCACTTCGGCGATAGTTCGCCTTTCGCCCCCAGGAGCGCATAGATTGGCTGTTTCATCAAAATTGGATGAGCTGACTGGCTCGTTGACCCCGACGTCATTGAATTGCTCAACCAGCCAATCAGCGGGTGCCTGAAGGCGAAGGGTGAAGTATCGCCGAACTGGAGAGTGTCAGAGTACGGCCCATGGTGTGTTAAAAAATGCTTTAGGAGAATTATGCCTGTCTAGTGATGTTGCCAAGTTCTGATTGTGTGTTAAGTTGTTTTGAATTATTGCGCTTGATCTTTTTCAACCTCAACATGGCCCTGACGCTAGAGAGAACCTCGACTCTACTAATGATAATAAGTTTGACCAGAATATTAGCATCGTTACTGATATTACGTCTGCACCATGCTTTTCAGAAAACTAACTTCAAATCGTGCACTCAAGGCTATGAGACATCGAAAAAAAAAACACTTGCTACACAGTGTCCTGAAAAAGCTGCTAAGTGTGAAAAAGCCGTTGGCACTGTGCGCAGGTAGTTCAGACAAACGTCTAATACATTGAAAACTTTAAAAGCAGGAGCAGGAACGACGTCTTAGTTATTCACGGGTTGAAAGAGACAAACAATGAAAGTGCGACTGTGTTGAAACTGCTGGTTTTGGATACGTTCTTAATACAGTACTTGGCATTGAGGTTAAGTCAGTGAAACGTATCAGTCAAGTTGGTAGAAAGACAGCAAGCCGAATTCGCCCCATTATAGTGAAATTTAATGATCCACATATAAAAAGACAGCCTTGCTGCATAATAGGTCCAAGTTAAAACGAACGGGTGATTTTTCTGTGAATTGTGATGTACGCAAAATTATATGGCAATCAAGCGTGGATAATCCTGCGAACGGCGAAACAGTGGCACTAGTTTTGATGAAGTGAAAGTGAGTGACGGTATGTTGCTTCGGACGAGAATGAAAATAATAAGGTGCTCTTAAAATCGGCTGATCGTAGAACAGGTATAAATGTGGCAGCAATATGCTCTCCCATTATGTAACCTAGAAGTTTCACACCTTTAACAATAATGTGTTTTAGTGCAGTCAACACTGTAAACAAAATAAACTGGACAATTTACGGCTATTATACAGCCCTGACACCATTGTGATAAAATAAACCTGGTTCAATGTTTCCATGCATAATTTCTAGATCACCCTGCATCCTACTTTTTGCACCGGACAGATCGCGATGGCCGTAGGGGTGGAGTAGCACTGGCAGTTAAGCACAGTAAGTTGTTTTACAGAGAGCAGGGTATCGCTGGTTAAGAAAGTATGTAGACTTAGATTTTAAAAATCACACGAATATACTAATCAGTAGTATCTACAGAAGGCATGGTGTGCCAGAAAATTATCTGTGTGAATTGCAGTATTTCCTACATCACAGGACCAATAACCGAACAAAGCTGGTCTTAACAGGCGATTTCAATGTTGCAGCTGTTGAGTGGGTGCTACTATGAGCTGGTAGTGCAAAGTGAGAAGTTGTCAATTGCTTGCGCTAAATTTGGGCAAAGGGAAACTTAAATTTCGGGGTGGGCCGACTTGAAATTTGCACGTGGGCCAACCTTAATTTAGAGGAGGGGGGGTTCAAATTGAAGCTTCAGGGTAGGGGGTGGCCCAACTTACATTTGGGAGGGGGCCAACGTAATATTTGGGGTTGGCACAACTATAATATGAGGTTGGGCCAACTGGAAATTTGGGAGTGAACCTACCTAAATTTGTTGGTGGGCAAACTTGAAATTTGGGGTTGGCACCACTGGCAACTGGCAGTATGGTTGGGCCAACTTGAAATTTAGGGTAGGGCTAACTTAAAATTTTGGGGTGGACCTCCTGAAATTTGGAGGTGGTCCAGCTTGAAATTTGGGTGTGGGCCAAATTGAGATGTTGGTGTGGCCCAATATCCAATTGAATGCTGCTGGGAGTCCTTCCAGTTATGAACTCCTCGCGGGCAAGCGAGTGAGTTGAAACGCTTGGCGCTCTCCATTGTTTATTGGGCATTACCGATGCGCAGTTATAACACACAGCCAACACCTTGCGTGGACAAGGAACGCATGCATAAAAAAATCAGAAAGTTACCTATCAAGAAAGGGGTATGGCAAGGAGAGACAATCTACCCAATGCGATTTACCACATGCTTAGAAGAAGTATTCAAGGTCGTAGACTGGGAAGGCGTATAAGTGACGATCAACAGCGAATATCTCTGTAACTTTCTGTTTGCAGATGACATTGCACTATTTGACTACAATGGGGACGAATTGCAGCAAATGATTGACGACCTTAACTGAGAAAGTGTAAGAGGGCGCTTGAAAACTAATATGCAGAATATGAAAATAATTTTCAATAGCCTGGCAGGGGAAGAACTCAGGATCGCTAGTGAGCCTCTAGAGTCTGTAAAGGAGTACTGTGAAGAAGATGCGCCTCCACCCAGTGGCATCGCCAATGCTCGGTGCGCGGCTCGCGCTGCTGATCGCTTGTGTCTTTGGAGACGGTGCCCCACGCTGCCTCGCCGTCCCTGGAACTTGTAGCATCTTTGAAGGACACCGCTAATAAACCTCTTCGCAATTGGTGGAGGTTGCGGGAATTCCCCCGTCGCTTGCACCCTGGCTTCGAATCCGAATGTTTCCGCCCATGATGACCGACAACACAGACCCGCCGGCGCCTTCGTGCCAGCCCGTCAATACACCGAGGTTCTTCGGCAACGTGATCCGAAGGTCTTCAGCGGTACAGATGGCACCGACGTGCAGGAGTGGTTTACGTCGTATGAACGGGTGAGCGCGCATAACAAGTGCGACGACGCCGCGAAGTTGACCAATGTCATATTTGATCTTACTGGCGTTGCCCAACTCTGGTTCCATAACCACGAAGTCAACATCTCGACATTTCGCCATTTGTTATCAGCTGCTCCTCCGACGCAACTATGCTCCTGAAAACCGTAGATAGCTACTAGTCATTCCCCGCAATGTGGCCACGCCGGAGTATTTAAGACTTACGAACGTATTCGCCATCGCTACTACTGGAGGGGAATGTACACTCTGACTGTCAGCGTCACAAATTACCACCTTTACGCGCCTCTGGCGCCTTGCAGCCGCTTGGGTGCCCTGCCAAACCCATCGATCGCTTCGGCATTGACCTCTAAGGCCCACTTCCCATGACACCGGATGACAATCAGTGGATCATAGTTGATGTGGAGCATTTCAAGCGCTACGCCGAAAGTGCTGTTTTACCGAATGCTGCATCGTGGTCTTTCATCCTACATCGCTTTATCCTTCGACATGGCACACCTCGAGAGCTCCTCAGTGATAGAGGTAGCGCCTTCCTCTCCGAAGTTCTCGAAGCTCTTCTATCGGAATGCCACATTATTCATCGAACGAGCACGGAATACCATCCGCTAACTAACTGGCTCGCAGAACGGTTTAACCGCACTCTCAGTGATGTGCTCGCGATGTACGTGGCATCTGATCATGGGAACTGGGACCACGTACTTGCTTTGGTAACGTTCGCATAGAACACCACGATACAAGCGACTACGGATTTTCACCTTTCATCCTCTTATATGGACAGGAGCCTTTCCATACCATTGACACTCTCTTTCCATACCGTCCGGACGCTTCCGAGTGCCCACCTATATAAGAAGCTGCCCGACAGGCCGAAAAGTGCGGCCAGCTCGCGGGCACCTTTACATCACAAGAACAACAGCGCCAAAAGGAAGGCCGCGCCGACTCATTTCCACATACCACGTATGCCCAGGGTCTCTTGTATGGCTGGCTGTTCCTTGCCAAACTCCTGGGCTTTCCTCGAAACTCGTTCCAAAGTACGAAGGGCCTTACCGCGTCTTGGAACTAACATCCCCTGCGAATTTTCTCCTCGAGCCACTTTCTCCTTCTGACGACATGCGCCGGCATGGACGTGACCTCCTCCACGTGGCGCGTCACAAGCAAGCCCCACCATGACCCTCTGCCTCCAACCTCTTAGGTCGCCATAGGATAGCTCTTTTTCTGCGGGGACGATTGCGAAAAAGAAGACGCGCCTCCTTCCAGCGGCATCACCAGCGCTCGGCCCACTCTGCTCGCGCTGCTGGTTGCTGAGGTCTTTGTAGACGGTGCCCCACGCTGCCTCGCTGTTCCTTGAACTCGTAGTGTCCTTGAAGGACATCGCCAATAAACCTCTTCGCCGCACGTTTATCTAGGTCAATTACTCGTGACCCTGATCATGAGAAAGAAATTTACACAAGAATAAAATTGAGTTCGAGTGCATGCGGCAGATATTACCAAATCCTAACTGGAAGCTTACCACTGTCGTTGAAAAGAAAAGTGTACAATCATTGCACTCTACCGGCACTAACACGTAGGGGAGAAACTTGGTGGTTAGCAAAGAAGGTCGAGTATAATTTCAGGACCGCACAAAGAGCAATGGACCGAAAATATTTCGCCTAACGTTAAGAGACAGGAAGAAAGCGGTATGGATCAGAGAACAAAGGGGATAGCCGATATTATAATTGACCTTGAAGAAAAAAATAGACCTTGGTAGGCCATGTGATGCACAGGATGGATAACGGGTGGAATATTAGAGTTACAGAATGGATACCAAGAGAAGGGAAGCACAATCGGGGGTGGTAGAAAACTATGTGGGGTGATTAAATTAGGGAATTTGCAGGCGGAAGTTTGGAATCAGCTAGCGCTAGTCAGGGGTAATGGGAGATCGCAGGGAGAGGCCTTCGTCCTGCAGTGGACATAAATACAGGCTGATGATTATTCTTTGCCATCGGAAAGCCATGGGTAGAGACACATAAGCTAGGAAAAGCAAGTAAGCAAAATTAAGCAATAGCGAAGTAACAGCTGAGCCATGCAATACTTACATATTAGTGGAGAATTATCTGGATTTTTGTAGCTTTTTAATCTAACTCTATTTTATTTTGCTTGCAAATGGATCATTGAGTAGATTGTCACAACTCGTACGTTTGAAAGAAAAATCCGAATTACTGGTCATTGAAAAGTACACTTACCGCAGATGCCAGAAGTTAGCGCGAGAAACGAATCCCTTCTTGACCCACAGGCTGACATGTCGCAATTAGCCGCAAGCCGTCGATTTAGCTTTCCAGTGAGCTACGTAAGCACGTCCGACGGTTCGCATAAACGTTTTCACACTTTAAAGCAACAGCGGAAAACGTGACTTTTCCCGAAGCAGGCTACTGAAGCAAAAATATACCCGCTGATACAGTGTGACCTTTCTGACGACCTCCGCGCACATACGTATTCTACTTTGCAAATGTATAGCAGGCGGAGGGATCCCTTCTCCCATTCAAAATGCGACTTGGATCAATTCCTGTTAACGATCGAGCACTGACGCTGATCAAGGCCTTTCTCGGAATATTCATTTGCTTCCAAACAGAACCGGGCAGAGGCCGAGGCATGACATTTAGGCGGCACTTGGTTTAGCCCACAAGATCATAAATCTACTAGATAATGGAGAGACTGCCAAAATGTGATTGTTTCATTAAAATTCAGTGAGTTCACTCACCCACAAATGCTTCAAGTTTACCATCTGTTGGTTTTAAATATTAAGCTCCCTCTAACTACTTTTAAATCATAAAGCCGGTTTCACATACAAGCGAAAACGACCGCGATTCCTGCCGCCGCGGCGCAGAAACCTGTTTTGAGTTGCGGCGGAGGCACTGGCGGCTGGAGGGGCGAGGTTCGAGCAAGTTGGAATTTCATCGTGGTGGCAGGGGCGGCAGCGCGGCAGCACCGCTTCCGAACCACAGACCCTCGCCATGTGATCAGTGGAAGGCTAGTGCGGGAAAGCCTGCGCATAAGCTATTCGCAGCGGTGGAAATTGCGCGGTGGCAATGCATTTGAAACGAAACCTCGCGAAAAGCTTCGCAGCGCCGCTCCATGCGCTCAATCGCTTGCATGTAAACAGGCGGAACGCTGCCTGTGTCTCACTAGTTTACTGTCGACATTGTGATGAGGTGGCATTGCACTCTAATACAACAAAGTTTTTCGTAGCTTGCAAGTACGAGTTAAAGCATGATAATGTGCATTATCATGCTTTAACTTGAACCCATTGTCCTCAACCACCAAGCCCTACATCTAAATTGCGAAACACTCCTATGTGACTTCTCAATAAAGGTTATTTCAATGTCTCATTTAGCGATCCCGCAGAACTGTAACATCTTACTATTATGTACTTCAATTTTAAAACAGGTTTCCTTGGAATCGTTTACGTTCGGAAAGGTTACTTGGGCACGTCAAACAAAACATTTTCATCCATATTTTCTTTATAAGACGATTATTCATTGATGACGATTATCGATCCACACAGGATGAAAGTAACCTTTGAAAATTGTCGCCTCCCACCAGCTTTTCTGCTTGCGTTAGCCATTTTTATTTAAAAACTTGCGTTTTGCATTATCACACGAAATTGTTCCGAACTGTATTCCGACACATGCGATCTCGTACCGTTATGTGCTTTAGGCAAATTACGCCCTTTTGATATGCAGTTTATGTCAAAATAGTTTCTTTTACCTTCCTTAACTTTATTCGCCTGTTTTTGCATGTAGTCTATTAATTAATTTTACACGCAATCAAGTATATACATCCCCCATAGCTGTGCTTAGTTCCGAGTATTGCAATAAAACGGCGGTCCTTTCATACTGCTATCCAATAGCATCTAAATTCTATGCATCATCTACCTCTTGGCAATTCTATCGCTAGTCAATGTAAATCGCGACAGAATAATTTTCTGGCCGAACCAATGTCACTATGAATATCGATATTGCTGTGATCTGCATCGAGTCAAAGTAGCGTCACATCGTATATTGCCAAATTAATCATTTCTGTGTCGCGTATTTGGTCAAATCTGTTACCGACATTCCCTTTACTTCTCTGTAGCTGAAAGTTCCTCGCTCAAAGCACGCTCTGGTCACATTCTGGCAATACTTGCGCGTAACAAGTGGCCTAAAGTGTCCATTATTGCGCATACCTAGGGTCACGCATGCCAATTTGCACATACCGAATGACCGAGGTTGTTTATTCTCGATCATACATCCATCGGCACATACACAGTGACTCAAATCGGCATCAAAGAGCTGCACTGAAAAGCAGAATATTCCCTTCGGCGCATACATAGGGGCACGCATCCAGTGACCCAAGTTACCGACCAATACTTTCATTGAAGAGCGGCAGGTACATATGTGCCGCAAGTTGGCGTCGTGGAGATTCATCGAAGCTTGGCACATACCCAGTGACCCAAGCTGGTGTGAAAGGATAACGGTTAGATCCGGACATACCCGAACAATGGATACCCGAAAGTCCCTGAAGGATCCTGAAAATGGTGATCAAGTAAAAGAACGACCACAGGACAAACACGGGCAAGCTCTTGCCTGTGTCCATCCTGTCGTTATTTTTTAACGTGATTGGCATTTTCGGGCAAGTTGATGTAGTTTTCGGTGTGTATGATACCTGTTTCACATACCCAGGGACCCAAGTTGTCTGCAAGCTTTGAACATTACATATGTGCAATCCCGCGCAGACCGCGTGGGCCACTGGTTATGTGCGCGAGTAGACATTCTGATACTGGCTACAGTCTCTGATTATAGAGAACTTGCGCTGCTGGCTGCGTGCCACTTAGTATATGCCCATGCAGATGACGTCGGCACAGCGTACGTAATATTAGTACTAGCCAATTCTTGCCCAGCCCCTTCTCCCCCCAGAATGAAAGTGCGAAGGTAGTAGTATGTAGTATGTATCTAGTAGTATGTAGTAGTATGTAGGTAGTAGTATGTACGAGTATGTAGTCTTAAGGGGAGATGCTACTCGGAAAAACGTTTCTTTAAATATGTGTGGCAGCTGAATGAAACTTTAACCATTTACAGAGCTTGAGCTTCTCTTTTCAAATCTGCTTTTAGTAATTTGATAGCTTATTTTGTTATCGTTTTACACACCATGCATTTGTAAAAAAGCATGCATTCTTGAGCAAGCTTAGGTGGTAACAGGGAGTGCAGGAAAGCACTAAAATATAGCTGATATCGCTCCCAATGAATAGTAGGATTCAATAAAGCAAGAAAATGTAGTGTAGCATTTGTATTTCAGTCAACAAAAAAATTCATTGGTGAGTTTCAGTTTGACAATTTTAAACGAAGAAATTTTTGAAATTACCTCACTGAATATGCGTGTGGAAACACGTGAAAGTTATTTCTATGAATTCAGGAAATGTTACAGCATAAACATGCGGAATTTAATTATGATAAGACTACATAAAGCACCCAACTTTAGGTGCACAAAATGAAGAACAGAGAAAAACACGCTTGAATGTTAAAAAAAAAGGTCGCGGCGCTAGACTTCGGCGCGGAAACAATTTTTTTTTCGTATTTTCAGCAAGAATGCGGCGCAGTCCGAATTCGGATCTGGGAAAAAAGGCTTAGAACTATTTCACCGCCGAAATCCAAGAGCAGGCCACGCCGTGGAGCGAAATGCCATTAGTACGAAATTCGAGTAAATTAGTACTTTCACGAGCCACCACGGATGCTTCTTGCATTTTGATTAGCTTCTAGACGATTCTCAGCTTTAATTTTTTACTACGTAACAGAGGAACACAGAACACAAGGGGAATAGAAAACACAACAAAACAAAAATTGAGTAGCCCCTTCCCTGTCGAGGAGAGGAGGGTAAGCGAAGCTTGTCGTGTGTTTTTCCGGTGTTCTTCCGAGCTCGCGCTGAAACCTGGCCATCGCACTGGCGAAGTTGGCGTCAGCGTTGTCGAGGCGTGCACCACCGTTGTCGGTTTGCTAGAGGCCTATACGACGGCGACGTTTGGCCTCAACATCGTGCTCTTTCAACTCGGGGTCCGCGGCTCTTGGCTGATTTTTCGCCTGGGCTTCGGAAGCCCTCACGCTAAAAACGGCACGTCAACGACGAGGCCTGTCCCGAGCGTGTTCATTCTGGATGTATTTCCATGAAATGCCTTCAACATTAAATCTATTCGTTACGTAAGATCATCAATGGCTCATACCCCCTTATGCAATGTCTCATACCCCCGTAAACGCGACCTCCCCATTCCGACGACAGAAGATAATTGAAAGTTTACACTGGAATGATTAGCGGCGACGCAGCCAGCCGTGGAAGAAGACGATGACGACGAACACGGGAGCAGTGGCGCGAGCGCGTACTGAGCACGAGCCACCTGTGCCAGTATGAGAGCAGGTGGTTTTTTTAGCGTTACTACAGTGTACTACTGTAGCGTTACATTGCCGGCACAGGCTACCGTATACAAGCTTCGTTTGAGGAACAGGAGGATCATCTTTATTGAAAACACCAGTCAATGAACCTCAGGAAAGAAATCCTTCTCCCCCGTCGGCCCTAGTCGTAGGCCGGAATACCTTGAGACACAGCAGCAGCAAGGGCTTGACCCATGATGCTCTGCTGGACGTTGGGGTCAGAGCTGCGGAGCAAAGCCTCCCAGGATTCTAGAGTGTGCGAGCTATCATACTTAAGACGGACATGTCCCCACCATGTGAACCAGATTTGCTGCCTCATCACAGAATTTGCACATTGAACTGAATACTCCTGGATGCCACTTGCTGTTGAGTACGGGGTTTAGAAAAAAAACCCTGTCTGTAATTTAAAATCAATGTTTTGGAAGAAATCCAGGTTTTTTACCCTCTCCTTCCCTTAAATATATTACAGTTATAGCGCCCCATCTGCAACAGCCACCTCCGCGTCTATCCATGACCAAGAACATTGGTTGGCCGTTTGTCAAACTACACCGCAATGCCCCAGCGTACCTGAATAAGCAACATTAAAAAACAATTCAAATTACCGCTCGAATTTCACCAACTTTCATTTAGCAACGTCAATAGGGCACGCCCTTGTAGTAACGTGCGTATTTAGGGTTCCACGCAACTTTCTTGCTGAGGTATAGCATTGTTCTAATCTTTAATAAATTCTGCTACAATGCAGCAAAAACAATACGTCGAAAGCCCAGACCACACGTACGCTTGCCGACGCGCGCAAACTGGTGAGTATGCGCCTTGCGCCTGCCACACCTCTCGAGGAATGGGGGTTTGCAGCCACAAGAGACGCGCGAGAGCGCGCGTCCAGTGGGCTCACTCATAGGCGCCTTTGAAGACGCCACTTCAGGTCTGTATTATTGACACTGTTTCGAAATGATTCCATATCTATAAATCTACATGTTATATTCTTAAAGCTCTTATATCAGCGCAAAATAATAAGAAAAGACACTTTCTTGCAATATATCAATCTGCCTAAGCAGAGTTGACTGTGCTGCGCCGTGGCTGCGCAGCCAGGCACGCCGACGCGAGGAAGAAATAACAGAGACAAGCTGCTCACCGGGATCGCACCGTGTTTCGACGCGTACGAGCCGTGCTACACCGTTCGCGCATGCGTGGGAGCGCGGAGGCATGCGTACCTGTTATCTGGGTTTAAGTGTCCTGAAAACGCATGTTATAGCGGACATGCCCTATCGTTGTTGCCAAGTGAGATTGGTCGAAATTCGGGCAACTTTTCGTGATAAAATTTTTTTTTCGAAAATAGATAGACAAACAGATAGCTACATATAGCCAAATGGGACATTGCCTCGCATTCCTGGACTCGGCCGCTACTTCACGTAAAGCCATTTCAACGAAGTCGCAGAAAGGAAACGAGGCATAGTAGGGTTTGCAACGCAGTTTCAACTATGGTATCGTGATTTTAGGATATACTTTGCCACGCTATTATTCCGATTTCTGGTTGGGAACGAGTTTGCCACTTCTCGTGTCTGCTAATGTGTTCATAATGTTTTCTTTCAGAGATGGCATGGGGATACAATACTCATTATAGTAATCTTTATAACATAAAACAGATAAGCGCCAATTGCGCCCTCATCTCAAGGAATAATGCCAGCTGCATTAACGTCGCCTATCATATTCAATGGATGAATACGCCACCAATAATTTTCGTCGCGTTTCAAGTTGACTTGTCATGTAATACCAATAGGCCCGCTCTCAGGTCTTCATTCGCTGCTTACATTCCTATTGCATGGGGGCCCTGCTAATAGAATGCAAGTTGCTCTAAGTGGAAAATTGAGCCCGCTGAGTTTGCTCATATGAAGACTCCTTCAGTTTGTTAACTTGACTACGGCGTATTTTCTATCTTTGTAGGTAGAGGGCAAATAATTATTTTGAAACATATAACAGTGCTGTGCTATGCGCTTCATCAATTTCTTACCTTTGTAGCTATAAATTTGTTTTACGTCGGTTTCCAGGAATGGTCGATTACTGTATGTACTGAAGCCTTTACTGTTGTTAAGTTGTTTATTTGTTTAATATCAGCAATATCACCACCGTCTATTGGCACTCTCTGACAAGCATAACTGCCCTGCTTAACATTTGGCAACTCATTCTTTCTATTACTCGATCGTTGAAGTACATGTCATCTATGTGAATCTATTTATTTGTTTCTCGCATATGGTCAATATAAGGGGCCTTCGTTTTCACAATATAGAGAATCTTAAAAGATCGCCATTTGCAGATAGCGTAATTGCAGTCCTTGAGCTCCATACAATACTTGCTCGAATAATTTAGATGAATAATCATCAAATAAGAAAACTAAGTTTTAAACTATTTACTTCACGGCACACAATGCACTTTACGAATTGCAGCTGGTGAGTGTGCGAGGCCTATCTACTTGGGGCAAATGCTGAAGGTTGCACATATTTCGAGATATGCGCCATCAATCTTCCGCAAAAAATGCACCGTTTTTCCACTTACTTTTAAAAAAAATAAAACGTGGCTTTGTTCACAGAAGTACCAAAGTAACTGGAACGCCGATGTATTCTGTCACACATTTTGGGAATTAAAATGTCGAAACTAGTATCCTCCCAAAATTTCTTATATCAATCCCACTTGGTCATAGATGTACCATTCATTTTATGTAAACAAAATATAGGTCGAAAGATTCGTGTCGGTTTTCTTCTAACAATGCCTTTACAGCGAAACATCACGCAATAGTTAACGTTTATGATGCTCGGAAAGGTCATGACAGGATATATTTATGCCTTGTCCGAAAGTACACCGCAGATTTCACCAACCTCTGACGTTTATCGCGTGTGCAATAGTTGCCTGACGGCATTTACTTTTCGGCTTTCGAAATTAGTAATCGGTCCTCGGAGGTTCTGCAGACTGACATTCTGCACTACGATATTGTCCTGTCTTAACTTCTGTGCTCCGGAATTTTGAAATATTCAATTTCATTCACACTTGAAATATTCAATTTTGAATTTTGAAATTTTGAAATATTGAATTTCATTCAAACTGCAACGAAATTTCACTTTCGGCAAGTCGGTTATATAAAAGTAGTCTACACTATTGAATCAGTCTTGTCAAAGCTGCAGGAGCGGTAAATGTGTATTTGTTTATTAGCAGTTAATAAAGCACCTAAGCAGATGACTTGTCCATCTGGTGTTAAACAACTACGACAAAACTCCTCACACGTCACGTCCCAGATTTGCCACTGCGTCACAGGCAGCCAAGGGTATCATCTATTTGCACAGATCATGCGAAGAAGCGACGCATCATCAGTCCTGCGGCAGTTTCACGGAGCGGTAAAAGCGGCATTTTTCAGTTTCGGCACCAAGACGTCTATTATTGCACGAACTGTTCGATAAACAAAAAAAAAGTTAAAGGTAAAAAAATAGGTAAATAATAAAAAAGGTTAAAAAGTGAAAAGGAAACTTCTGCAGTAAAATTTCGCAAGGAGGCCGCTATATATGTATATACTTCCTGAAACTAGATCTTTGGCGGGATCCTAAATTTCGTTGAAGTGGACCTTTAAATGCCACTCGATCAACGTGTTGCGCGTTTGGCGTGACATCACAGCGGAGGATCGGATACACGGACAGCAGCATAATTGTGGTTCTCCATTCCTTCTTTACTTATCCTCTGATTGGCTGTATTAGAACGTCAGCGTGCCAGAACGGCAGGAACTGTAGTGCATGACACTTCGTAGCTAAATAAAGCCGGGAAGTGTAAGTTCACCAATTCGTCGGCATTGTCGTTAATCTGTTTTAAGACAACTCTTCATAGAAAAAATAAGATACAGCTGTACTCGTCCCATGATAAACCACGACAATTTAAGTTGTATTGAAGCAATGTAAGGACACATCGCTCGGGACTGAGGGTGATGAGTTAATTGTAGGAGTCATTAGGGAGGTAGTGGCCGAATACTGCGACAGGGAGGAAATTCCTGTTCTGATGAGGGAGTGACTTTGTTGTAGCTTAGTTAGCCTTCATAATTTGTTTGCACCTGAACTAGTATAGCCCCACTAGCTCTCGGCGATATTTTTTCTTGCCAGTGTCAAGTGCCTATCTATGCCTGAATATGTACAGGACTGGAGGAGGATTCGAACTTACGACCTACAGATTAGAGGTCCGGTGTTCTACCTCTGCTCCACACCATCACCTGAGCATCTGACCAAGGCGGCGGTCAGACCTGCGACGCGGCAAAGGGTGCTAAGAGTCTCTGGGTCCGAACAGACCGCCACTGTAAATTGAACTTGGCAACGCTCAACACGGGCAGCCTCTCGAGTGAGGCTATCTTAGCAGGGTTGTTTGAAGGATTATGAGGAGTTGACTGGGATATTATTCCGCTTAGTGAGGTAAGGACAACAGGTGAGGCTTATACAGTGTTGACTAATGGTAACGTCCTCTGCTACAAAGGTCTTCCAGATAAGAGAGAATGCGGGGTAGGATTTCTAATTCATAAGGAGAAAGCGGCAAACATTGATGGATTTTATAGCATTAATGAAAGGTAGCAGTCGTCATTAACAAACTGAATAGAAGCTATAGAATCAAGGTAGTACAAGCCTACGCCCTTAGCTCCAGTCAAGATGATGAAGAAATGCGACAGCTTTATGTAGATGTTGAGTTAGCAATGAAAAAGGTGCAAACTCAGTATACTGTAGTCATGGGCGACTTCAATGCAAAAGTGGAGAAAACACAGGCTGGTGAGCAAGTACTTGGCAACTACAGCATCGATTCTGAGAACACTAGATGAGATATGTTGGTAGAATTTGCGGAAACGAATAGGCTCCGAATAATGAATACCTTCTGCAGGAAGTGGACCTACAAAAGCCCTAATGGAGTAACATGGAATGAAATAGATTTCATACTATCTGCCGGTCCCAGCAGAGCGCAGGATGTAGGAATGTTAGGTAGGGTAAAGTGCAGTGCCCATAGAATAGTGAGGTTTAGGATTTCGCTCAATTTGAAGAGAGAAAGAGTGAAATGAATCAAAAATACATAGGCGAATCTAGACGCAGTAAGGGCAAAAGAAGTCAAATTCAGGCTGGTGCTCGGACACAAGTATGCAGCTTTACAACAGGAAGATGAAGATAGCATTATTGTGCCTTACGTAATGACCGAATTGAGTGAATCAAGTCGAACTGTGAATCTGCGTAGCACCTCGAGCAACATTTCGACACGGATCTTAGCTGGCAGCCGAGATCACAAGAGCCGCAGATTCCACCGATGTATATACTGGCATATACCCTGAGTCAGCCCACATTGTCACATTCAATGAAGACTGAACAAGTTACTTTATTCTGAAGAATAGGAAATATCTGGGCAACCCCTGTCACCCTATATGCTTGAATCGTTCTGGTCAGAATTGGTGACCGTTATTACTATAAAGGACCAAGAATGAAAGTTTTATACTCAAGAAGTTGGATATAAATTGCTGAGCTCTCAAAGTTGATAAAGAAGAGAAGAGTAGGGGATATTTGTACATAAGATCGGAAAGGTTGAGAAGGCAGAAAAAATTGGGACAGCATAAAATCTGTGCGAAGAAAACTTGACATCGGAAAGAGTAAGATGTATACAGTGAAAGATAAGCACGGTAATGTCAATGACAATTTCCATGATACAGTAAAGCCAGCAGAAGAATTCTATATTGAACTGTTTAGCCCCCAGTGCAGCCACGCGAGCTTGTTTCGAAGTGGTGACGAACAGGATACAGAAGTTCCCTGTGTAACTAACGATGAGGTTAGAAGGATATTGGAAGACATTTCCCGGGGAATAACGGCAGAAGGTGGAATAAAAGTGGATTTAATAAACAATAGAAATGATAATATACTTGAAAAGTTTGTGACATTATATACGCAATGCCTCACGACTTCAAGTGCACCAGAGAGCTGGAAGAATGCCAGCATTATACTAATTCATAAGACGGGAGATGTTAAAGAATTGAGGATTTGTAGGCGCATTAGCTTGCTTTCAGTATTGTATAAAATATTCATCAAGAAAGTTTGCAATGGAATCAGGGCTACACTTTAGTTCATTCAACCAAGAAAACAGGCTGGCTTCAGGAAGAGATATTCTGCAATGGATCATGTCCATGTCATCAATCAGAGGATTGTGATATCTACGCAGTACAGCCGACCTGCCTATATGGCTTTCGAAGATTATGAAAAGGCATTTCATTCACTAGAGATACCAGCAGCCACGGGATCATTAAAGGAGTAATGTAAGCATGCGCAAATACATTCGCTAAGATCTACAAAGACCACGGACCTACTTTATTCCTCCACAAGAAAAGCTGGAACATACCGCTCAAGAAAGGCTTCAGCCAAAGGCACAATCCCTCGAATTCTGTTTAACTGTATACTAGAGGATCTTGAGTGAGTGTCTACGATTATTATCTGAGCAGCCTACAGTTTGCACATGCCATTGTCCTGTTCAGGAATGCTTGGCTTGACTTGGAACAAATGATATAGAACCTCAGCCGACAATCTGTAAGGGTAGGGTTGAAGATTATTATGCACAAGGCAAATGTAATGTTCAATTGTCTGGCAACTGAACAATAAATTCATGATTGAGAGTCAGTCTCTAAAATCTGTGCGAGAGGGCGGTTATATAGGTCAATTAATGACTGGTAAACCAGATCATGAGAAAAACAATTGCAGAAGAATAAAAGTTGGTTGCAGCACATGCGGCAGGCATTACAAAAACATATCCGCTAGGTTCCGATATCTCTGAAGAAAAAAGTGTGCAATGATTGCATTGTGCCCGTATAGAAGCTCCGCGGCTAACAAAGAAACATGAGAAAATATTTGTGGCCGCGAAACGGCCGATGGAATGAAAAGCGCTAGGTGTAACCTTAAAAGACAGAAAGACAGGACAGTGTTTCAGGGAGCTAACATGGAGTAATTGATAATCTAGGTTTTATTAACAGGAAAAAATGGCACTGGACCATGAAATGGAAGGCATTGGGCAGATAACTGTTGGAATTTTAGAGCTACAGAGAGGGGCCAAAGGAAGAGAAGTTGAAGCCAGCAGATAATTTGGTGGCATGATCAAATATGAAAGCTTTAGGGCATTTAATGGAATCAGCTGGAGCGAGTCTCGGGTAATAAGAGTATAGACATTTGGGCTTGTTGATATGTAACGTGTTTGCAGATTTTCTTGTAGCGCAAAAAATGCACAGACGTAGAAGAACAAAGACGCCCACTGGCTGTTGGAAGCTTGTGCCTGGATGTGTCTTCGTTCTTCTTTTACGTCCCTGAATTTCTGCGCTGGAAGAAAATCGGTAATTAGAGATCGCTGGGAGATGCATTTGTCCTGCAGTAAAAATAAATCGATAATGATGATGACGATGGTCATTCCTTTTTTTCAGTTCAGATTTCGTTTGGCTTGCGGCACGTTCCCACAATGACCCATCGGTTTCTGATTAATTTCCGTCCAAACTACTGGTTCGAGTATGGTTTGCGGTTAAGTAAGGATCAGCGTAACCATATTTCTTTTGGCGCTTGTCGCACAACTTAGACTGAAAAGTGGCAAAGTTCTCGCTCCCTAAAATAACCGCGAAAACTTTAGTGTATATTCTAAATAAAGCAGGCATTTTGAAAAACTGTACCATATGCTATCGTGGAGTGAATCACAATACCAGGAATTAGGGACATTTCGTACAGTTTCCTTTTTTCGCCACCACGTGGCGTATCGACCTTAAAGAATTCGAAATTCCCGCTATGACGTATGCTATGACGCACAACTAAAGAAAGCACAATAAAAAGAAACACACCCTGAAGCTGTGGCTTCACCTCGGTGCTTGGAAACGAGCGCGCTTGTGTATCAGCGTTATATTTCTTTCTTTCTTTCTTTATTTGTTTCCATTGCTCAAAATACAATGGCAGGGGCTAAGATAAAAGCTGCAGTGAGGCAGCTTGAGGTGCCCTTAGCCCCCGTGTTACATGGTGGCAGTGAGTCGCGCAATGAACCATATGCAGAAACGTTACATATATCGAAGACGGCCAGCTACTTGCTCTACTGACAATGAATCGATGGTTTTGCTAGACACTTCGCCAGAAAGCTCGTCCGCATTCTGGAGAGATGTCTGATCGAGATAATGGCTCCCGCGAAGCTTCCGATGAATATATATATTTTTCCTTGAGCAGACTTTTTATTTGTACACCACTGTGGCCACGGTCTTGCGTATACGTGAGGGTTCTGTTTCATGGGTGTCCTATAAAACTGGCGTGATCCATTGTTTAAGAGGAAGCTTTAGCTCGGGCCTATCTTCGATGCCGGATTATCAAATACATGTAAAATGCAGGAATGCTTTCATGAGAAAACCGCTGAACCGATTTGAATGAAATGTGTTGCATTTAAGAGGGAAAGTTAAATTGCAGAGACTGCAGCAAATAGAATTTTCGTTTAAATAGTGTAATGTTTTCAAAGAATTGCAGGATGTTCGTAAATTTCAAAAAAATAGAAGCATGAAGTTTACAAATCCGAAACTCAGCCATTAAAAAAAATATGGCATTTCTATAAACTGCACCCGTTGGAGCATCAAAAGCGAACAATTTTTTTGCTTTAACTTAAAACTTACGTGAATTTGTTATAATGTTTGGAAGGGTTTTGCAAATGCAACATTCACAACATAGTGGTATATTTCAGGATGGTGTATGATATATGATTGCTATCCGCTTTCGATGTATTATTAGGTGCGGTTTACAGAATTCCGATATCATTTTTAGCTGCTGAGCTACATAGCTCTATACGCCAAGTTTTCTTTTTAGAAATTTAGCAATTCTTTAAAATTTGACGTAAGAAAGGTAGACCCGCCTATAATAAAATATCCCTTTCGGCAATCACTACACTTCAACTTTTTTTTTTCTAAATTCAACATAACTCATCAAATTTGGTGCATTGGTTGCTCTGAGAAACTATTTCCGATTTCCCATGTATTTCGATAGGAGCCCCCAAGCTCAATGTTCCCCCTAAGTTCGAGCTTGAATAATATACTTGTTGGCAAGATACGTTTGTAAACGTGTGATCGTGGCCTAATGAGCTAGAGCACTGGCGTACTGAGCTCAACGGCAGAGGATATGTTTGCAAAGCGTCTTGGGAAGGAATAGGAGAAAAGAAAGGGAGTAGGCTGGTATGTTATTCAGAAGCCTGTCTGGTTGGCTAAAAATTGCTAAATGCGTTGGTCGTCATACCACCTTCCGTTCCATCAGCATAATTTCTATTTCATTCCGCTAGTATTGTGCTATTATTGTCAATCAATCGAGATTAGAACACCGGTGTCATGGCATTGTATTCCATCGCAATTCTTTATCGCCGTCACTTCAGAATCCTCTCATCGTCGTCATGCCGTCGTCCTTATATGCCTTCGTCGTTCTATCGACATCATTCCTACCTCGTAATTCCATCGTCGTCACTGAATGCGTTGTCGGCCTGCGGTCCTTATTCTACCATCGTGAGGTAACATTGGCGAGTGATGGTCATAACAAATCGGGTCAATCAGGGAGACAGTGTATGGCCGCATATAGCCGAATCACTTGAAAATGAGGAGAAACACTATGGATTCTAAACAAAGATGTCTTAGCTAACACGGTGTGTCGCTTCTTGTTCGCTGGATTGTGTAAATGCTAATCGCACTAAGTTCGATAATCGTCTTAACATGGGTTCTGCAGGAATTCTTTCGTCTTCGCGACACTAATGAACTCTTGTCCACATTGTTCCCAGCCTATTAACACCTCGAATTCCTAGAGGTGATCATGCTCAGGCATGTGACGGACGACCCGAAGGTTGATGGAGGTAGCGGTATGATTTCGACAGCGGTGCCGCCTATCGACCAGGAGAAACACATTTGGGTGGGTGGGAATAGCGGCGAAAGGCACACTTCACGAGTTGCTAGACATCACAGATTTGAATCAACCTGACAAAGAGTTAGAAATATATATGCATTGCAGTCGCGCTAAAGAAATTGAAAACTATTGGATTGGTGCGAGACTCGCTGCAAAACATTCATTAGACTGTCTCAGGTATCCGACCTATCCTTAACGGGAATCAATGAGATGAGTTTCGATAGAGCTCGTTACATTTTAGGGGCGAAGCTCCTTATAGCGGCGCCCGTTCCGTCCCCGTCGTAGTAGTAGTAGTAGTAGTGTGTAACCAGTCTGAGAAAAATAAGAAAAAAATTCCGAAGTTGTGTCCGTAGCGCGGAATCGAACCAGGGACCCCTCGCTTCCGAGCGCGCGGCGTTAGCCCACTACGCCACGAAGCTTTTTTTTTTTTTTTTTTATTGCCGGAACTTTCACTTTGTGGACACCAATTTCATCAGTTCTTGCCAAAAAACAAAATACATAATCATACATATACACATACTTTCACAGTTGCATGCATCCATGTTGTGCGGTCAGCCATATTTTGGCTGCCATGTCATGTCAGGTTTAAAATTCTTTTAAAGTTGCGAGGGGCTCAATCCTCGTCAGCCAATCCGGGGGGCATTCCTGATCTTTAATTAAATCGATGAACTTGGAAACATCCTCCCGGAAAAGTTGTCGCGCAGGCCTTCGGTCAGGCTCACAATAAAAACCTGCCATTCGAGCCCGCCATAAACAGTGGAGGCCCATTAGCATAATGAGATCCAAAGGCAGTCCGTCCTCATTTTCTACAGTTAAAAATCTAATACCTAATGAATTTAAGGGCAATTCTTTCTGTAGTGTTCTTTAAGAACGTCCCAAAAATAAACCCCTTCCCAACAATGCAAAAAAACGTGATCGATTGTTTCCAGTTGTTTACATATAAGGCAGTTTGCTCCCCAAGGTAAATAAAAACCCTTTTCTTGTAAAAAACCCCGTACTGGCAAAGTGCCGTTATGTAATTTAAAGAAAAAGGATTTTGTACCTGGCTGCACCTGCATTTTTTAACACGCTTTAAAACGTCATGTCCCTGTCCTCCACTGTTTATGGCTCTATACATGGGAACCGGTATGATCATGTCAAGTGTATCCCTGTATAATTTCTTCCGTGACACCGAAAAAAGGTAATCATTAGAAAAACGTACGGATAGAAAACGGACACTTTCAACTACTTCCCTTAGGTACCCTCGAAGAGAACCAGGCATACTTGAATTGCTTACCACATAAGCCGGCAGATGCTTGCTCAGTCGCAACTGACACATGGTGCGCAGAAAGGGGTCGCGCACGTCTCGAAAGAATGTAAACCTGTTCACTAGCTCTTTAACGAAAAGATGGGACAGGCCTAGGCCACGAAGCGGGCATGGACAACCGCACCACGATGGCTATAAATACCCAACATTAACGAAAGGCCGCGTTTCTAGCGCGTTTCTAACGCGTTTGTGCTAGCGCGTTACGGCCCGTGTAAGAAGCTGGTGTAAGACGCTGTGGCCTCTCCACCTTACCTTCAACGCGTTTCGAACGCGCTGCCCAAAGCGGTGGCAAGTCAAGTTCAAGTCGAGGAGCGTTTATGAATACGGGGGGTATACTCTCTCAGCAGTCATGTGATGGCGTCGGCAAACGCGGTGCGCGTTCCGGCATGTGTAAATGGCTGCGTAAGACGCTGTGGCCGCTCCCCCTTACTAGAGAGTACTGCACGTTTCTAACGCGTTTGTGCTAGCGTCCCCTTAAGCGGGAGATCCGATGATTCCCTCCGGAGCTTCGCCCACTCATCATCATTCACCCCGTGCATATGCTGTGATTTTTTTTTCAAGAGCGGAAGACGTGCCTAGAGGCAGAGTCGACGGCAGTATTTTGTTGCTGCACAAAAATATCTAGATTTTCGGCATGATCATTTTAGCGGAAAAACAAAAATTCAATAAGTTTTCAAGAAGTACTTAGAGTACATTGATAAAATTGTAGCAAACAAATTCTGAAAAGTTAATTTGCAACTTTTTTTGTGTCCTAAGGCACAGGGCAACTTACTACTGGTTTTCATTAATTTTCTTCGTTATATTTTCAAGCGAGTTGAATATTCTGCCGTAGGTTATATCACAATTAGCTCAACTAATTAAACTGAGACTTTCAAGTGTATATTGTTCTTGGACAAATGCTTTAAGACTACGCGGATGCTGCAAAATTTCTCAACATTGGGGAGGGGAATATGAAAAACAAAATAGAAATGCAAAGCACTTTATTGCCTCGTAAATTTTTATTTTGAATGCTATTTCCACTCGTTAAGTGGCGCGACCCTCGTGTTCGAAGCCTTGTATATGTTTTTGTAGCACTAGGTGCGTTGTCTGCGAATTTACGTGAATAAGCAAGCAGACCATACTTTAATCTGGCGGAGAAAAAAAACAAGGAAAGCCTACGTTGTAGATACACTGTACTGAAACACAATTAGACAGAGTCTAAATTTGCATATATTTCTAAACAAGGGTGCCTAAATTGTCGATTGAAAAATTGACATCATTATAATGAAGCCGAATAAAGCAATAAAGATGGCATGCTCCGCGTGAAATTATGATGAGCGTTAGCCTTGTGGGTCAACAATTTCTGTTTAATGAAAAAAAAAAGCTTCTAGTGGCCGTGTATTATCGTATTTCTGAAAACCAGTAACCAGCGTATCTAAATTTACATTCGAGCCAAAATTAGTGGCTCCAGTTCTATCGCTGTAGGTACATCCGAATGACTATATGAGATTCAAAAGTGAGATTAAATGGCGGGCGGCGGCGTGTACGGTAGTGTTCACCTATGCCTTCGCTATAGTATGTTGCCGCACACTTTAAAGCAGGAGCATGGTGATCAACCGATGTGCTTTTCTACAACTTCATCCCTAAATGTAAGCCGGGGTTATCCCACTCCCGGTGGTTGTTGCCAGCATGATCCCTCCCTATTTTCCTAACTGTCCATTGCATGGTTTGTTTTCATACCAAATATTCACATAATAATCTGTGGGTGTTCGGCTAGTAATGAAATGTTTATTTCTCTCACAGTTAAATTATGAAGTAACCATAAAGAAGGGATGCAGGGCAAAAACTTGCTATGATGCAGCTTGAAGACCGCCCGGCGGCCATTGATCACATGACAGTATCTTCACAATAATCGAGAACGCGAGCTAGCTTCCTAAAGGCAAAAGGGCTAATGGGTGGAACAGAACCGAGCCGGCCAAAGAATGGTACTTTCGGGCTCGGGCCAGGCCCGGACCTGAAAAACCGGCCCGTGCAGTGCTCTACTTCAGATAGTCTGATCAGCAGATTCCCATACTGTCATGTAGTAGTGACGCTGAAGTAAACAGTCGTAAAACTGTGTATGACGAAACTGATTCTTTATTGGGCGAAGATGTGCCCACAAAAGCAAGCTACACTCAAAGCACAACGAAAGCGGTGAACACAGTCGGCGATCGTCGAAACTCTGATCAGCGGCGAAACGCGTCGGCTTTTATACATGAGTCATCGAAGGCCCCAGAATAACCCCTGGTACCCGCATCTCTTCCAGAAAGATCTAGATAATTCGCGTCTCTCATACAATCAGATTACATGAGCGTCGGTGACAAAAGACAATGGATAGAAGCATCGATAACGTTCGAGAAACTTCCCATACATGCAGGCGCGTCCTGTGCCTAGCGATAACGTTTAACATTTTTAGCCGGTGAAAAGCGGTCACCGGTGAAAGATAAACATATATACGTGTCAATACCCTCCCCTTAAAAAGCATCGTCCCGATGATACAAACAAGAAAGCGAAAACAAAACCACGCGTACACAGAGAGAGAAAAAAAGTCTCAGTTTCGCCCGAAAGGCGAAGCATCAATTGCGATAGCAAATTAGTAGAGAGCTATTCGGAGTAGGGAAAGTAGTTTTATCGGCTGCATAAACTTGGACACATCCGCTTACTAACTGAATTAACAAGCGTGGTGTCAGCGCGCACAAGCAAACATGAATAGATCACACTGAATGACCGCATACAACGACTGTCAAAACGTTGGCAGCAATCGCAGCCGCCGCAGCGGGCAAGGTTCGTGGGGTCTATCGCTTGATAGGAAACTGAGTGGCGGATGCACAGCGCATACAAAGGTCAGAGCCGTGTGGAGATAGGAGACCGTGCGGGCGACGGCCACAGCCGGGCAAAGTACGAACGGAGTTGTTGGCGGAGTAGAAGCTGGGCCCCCCTCCCCTCCCTCCCCGCGCTGCCTGACCACTTTGTTGCTTTCGCGTGGGAGATAGAGTAGCAAGTTCCCCTTACGCCCGATTGCAAGATACGCCTTTGGTGCCGGAGCACAGCGTCGCCCCGCCTCCCTCCCTCCCATACCCCCACGGCCTTTCGCGCGACGGTCGCGTTTGCTTTCGGCCGTGCGTTCGCTCTCCGTGATAGCGCGCGCGTCCCCCCCCCCTCGCGCTTTCGCTCGGGCATACGGCGCGCGGCGACGATTTTATCGCCCTTGGAATCTATACGGAACCTCACGGCGACGGCGACGCCGACGGCAGAAATCCGGTTTAAGTGTCCATATAATTGCTATCGCAATAAAAACAACAACAAACAATAACAAAGTAACAAAGTACCGAAGTTCGTCAGCGGGCGTAGAAAGGGCTAAGACGCACCACGTGGATGACTTCACGCGTAGAGTTTCTCACTATATTACCTAGAGGGAAAACTGGCGCTGCTGTGCTGTGGTATCCATGGGAATGCCGGTATATTGTGACTTCGGATTGGCATCGTTCTTGGAGAGCCAGAACGCCTTGAAGACGCGCCTGGCTAGTACCGTTCCGTCTGTCACAATGATTCATTTCCTGCTAAAACAGCACGTAAAAAACTGCTTTAGCTTCATTATTACACAAAAACATGTTTTGTTTAATTTTGAGGACATACTATTCAATGCAGAATTCTATGGAACGTAATAAGTATCAGCTGGCCGCTAAAGTTGGAGGGCAGACGATAAGATTCTCGCTCGATTTGGAACAACTTGTCGTCTGTTCTTGCTTTTCTTCGCTTGATGCTGCATTGCAGGTGAGTAAACTTTATTGAGAGATGTAATATGGGTGAATGAAAGCCTTTTATGTAGATTTTATTTTAAGAATGCGTTATTTGTGTAGCCATATAGACACGTTTTACACGGAGCCTCGTACAACACCAGCCAACACAAGCCTCGCAGACACATATCCCGTCATTCCCATAAGGACACGGCGCCCTTTAAGAAAATCGCATAGACGGTGGCGCCAGTTTACCCTCTAGGTGTTATAGTGAGAAACTTCATGACTTCACGTCGTGCCCGGCGCCGCTGTGATTACGAAATGCCGTCTGGCACGACCACATAGTCCAGTGTGCCAATACGTCGGATGATCTTATATGGTCCGAAATAGCGACGTAACAGTTTCTCGCTAAGTCGTCGTCGGCGTATCGGAGTCCAGACCTAAACACGGTCGCCGGGCTGGTACTCGACGTAGCGTCGTCGAAGATTGTAGTGTCGGCTGTCGGTCCTCTGCTGGTTCTTGATGCGCAGGCGGGCGAGCTGTCGGCCTTCTTCGGCACGCTGCAAATAGCTGGTAACGTCGAGATTTTCTTCGTCGGTGACGTCCGGTAGCATGGCATCAAGCGTCGTTGCCGGGTTCCTTCCGTAGACCAGGTTGAACGGCGCCACGTGCGTCGTTTCTCGCACGGCCGTGTTGTATGCGAAGGTCACATACGGAAGGATGGCATCCCACGTCTTGTGTTCGACGTCGACGTACATTGCCAACATGTCGCCGATGGTCTTATTTAGGTGCTAGGTGAGGCCATTCGTCTGCGGGTGGTAGGCGGTGGTTCGGCGATGGCTTGTGTGGCTGTATCGCAGGATGGCTTGAGTTAGTTCTGCCGTAAAGGCTGTACCTCTGTCGTTGACGAGGCCTTCTGCGGCGCCGTGACGCAGGAGGGTGTTCTCAACGAAAAATCGGGCTACCTCGGCGGCACTGCCTTTGGACAAGGCTTTTGTTTCGGCGTAGCGCGTGAGGTAGTCCGTAGCTACGACGATCCATTTATTCGCGGACGTCGACGTCGGGAAAGGCCCCAGTATGACCATCCCGATCATCTGGAACAGTCGGCGAGGTGGCTCGATCGGCTGTAGAAGTCCGGCTGGCCTTGTCGGCGGTGTTTTGCGTCGCTGAGAGTCTCGGCATGTCCTTACGTAATGGGCGACGTCGGCAGAGAGGCGAGGCCAGTAGTATTTTTCTTGGATCCTCGCGAGCGTGCGGGAAAAACTGAGGTGTCTAGCCGTTGGGTCGCTATGGAGAGCTCGCAGAACCTCTGGACGCAATGCTGAGGGTACCACGAGGAGGTAGTTGGCTCGAACAGTCGAGAAGTTCGTCTTTAAGAGAATGTCGTTTTGCAAGAAAAACGACGCCAATCCTCGCCTGAACACCTTGGGCACAATAACGGTCTTGCCTTCCAGGCATTCCACAAGGCTCATTAGTTCCGGGTCAGCTCGCTGTTGTTGGGTCCCATGAAAGTGTCGTCATCCTGGTCGTACTGTGGCGGCGGTTCGACGGGGGCGCCAGACAAGCAGACAAGGACTGATGGGTCCCGACAAAGTGTCGTCATCCTGGTCGTCCTGTGGCGGCGGTTCAACGGGGGCGCGAGACAAGCAGTCGGCGTCAGAGTGCTTTCGCCCGGACTTGTAAACGACGGTGATGTCGAATGCTTGAAGTGTCAGACTCCATTGTGCGAGGCGACCTGAAGGATCCTTCCAGTTAGCTAGCCAACACAAGGCGTGGTGGTCGCTGACAACTTTGAAGGGCCTGTCATAGAGGTAGGGACGAAACTTCGATGTAGCCCAGATGATGGCGAGGCATTCCTTTTCGGTTGTGGAATAATTTGTTTCCGCCTTCGACAGCGACTGGCTAGCCTAACTTACAACCCTTTCTAGTCCGTCAGTCCTCTGCACAAGCACAGCGCTGAGTCCTACACTAATTGCGTCGGTGTGCACTTCGGTATCGTCTTTTTCGTCGAAATGTGCAAGTATTGGCGGCGATTGCAGGCGTCGCTTCAGTTCTTCAAATGCTTCGACTTGCGGCGTCTCCCACTTGAACTCGACATCGGCCTTTGTGAGGTACGTCAGTGGCTCAGTGATCCGTGAAAAGTCCTTCACGAAGCGCCTGTAATAGGCGCGCAGTCCAAGAAATCTACGGACTGCCTTCTTGTGGGCGGGCGGAGGAAAGTCAGCGATGGCCGCAGTTTTCTGTAGGTCAGGGCAAACTCCAGACTTGTTGATGACGTGGCCCAAAAACAAAAGCTCCTCGTATGCGAAGCGGCACTTTCCTGGCTTTAACGTGAGCCCGGAGGTCTTGATAACTTGAAGAACTTTTGAAGGCGCCGGAGGTGTTCCTCGAAGCTTGAGGCAAACGACGTCGTCCAAATAGACGAGGCAAGTCTGCCACTTCAAGCCTGCCAGTACATTATCCATGACGCGTTGGAAAGTCGCAGGTGCCCAGCAAAGACCAAGCGACATGACCTTGAACTCGAACAGTCCGTCTGGTGTTATAAAGGCAGTCTTCTCGCGGCCCCTCTCGTCGACTTCGACTTGCCAGTAGCCGGTGTTGAGGTCCATTGACAAAAAGTACTTTGCGTTGTAGAGTCGATCCAAGGCGTCGTCAATACGTGGGAGATGGTATACGTCCTTCTTCGTGATTTTATTGAGGCGACGATAATCGACGCAGAAACGTAGCGTTCCATCCTTCTTCTTTACTAACACCACGAGGGACACCCACGGACACTTGGATGGCTGGATGATGTCGTCGCGTAGCATTTCGTCGACTTGTTGCCTTAAGGCCCAACCGCATGCACGCGATATTCAAGCGACAGCGACAAGCGACGCGACAGGCACACCTTGTCGCGCTGTCGTGTCGCGGCGTGGAGCAACCACATGAACGCGACATCGCGAAAAAGAGTAGCGACGGATGTACATTGTTGTGCGAATAAATGTTATCTTGCGCGCGTAAAGAAATCTCAATTTTATCAAAGGTCAATGTTTTATCTAGACCTAGCTAAAATATGCTATCATCCCCAGTGAAAATCCGTCCCATGCATCCCCAGTGGAACTCCGTCCCATGCCGCCAGCGTAAGGTGCCGTGGCGCCATCTGTTGAGTAAAACTTAAAACACTTTCTCGGCTCTCGGTGGCGTCTCAGGCCTAACAGCGTCAAAACAAAACAACCGATCTCGATAATAACGACAAGAGAGCGCCGATACTTAGTCTTCAGCTAGCGATGAGGTGAAGCGATGACTGATTGTACTATTTATTTTTTGCTGTCACAGCAGAGAGCAAGTTGCAAGAGCGAATTCAGATCGAAGCGGGCAGACTGATTGCTGCCATGTTGTTGTGCAATCGCTGTCCCCGGCGGATGTCGTCGCGCTGACTTCCGGGCGACGAGCGATATTTTCTGGCTGGCCAGAAACCGGCGACACGACCAGCGACAGCGACGGATAGCCCTCCGCGACGGCAAAACCTGTCGCTCGTCGCCGTCGCTTGTCGCTGTCGCTCGAAAATCGCGTGCATGCGGTTGGGCCTTTATGGCCTCGCGTTCGCGCTCCGAAACTCGGTAGGGGCTCTGACCGAGTGGGCGGACATATTCGTCGGTTATGATGCGGTGCTTGGCGACAGAGGTTTGTCGAACTTTTGACGACGACGAGCAGCAGTTCTTGTATTGCAGGAGCAGAGCTTTTAGCTATTCTTTCTTATGATTGGGAAGGTTCTGATTGACGTCGAAAGTTGGTTCAGGTACTACAGTCATCGTTGCAGGTGCACTAGAATCCGTGAAGGCGAAAGCACCGCTGAATTGTACTATTTCATCGATGTAGGCGACCATGGTGCCTTTGTTAATGTGCTTGTATTCGTGGCTGAAGCTCGTAAGCATCACTCTTGCTTTGCCTTCATGTAGCTCACCTATGCCTCTAGCGACGCAAATTTCACGGTCGTCCAGTAAGTGATGATCAGCCTCGATGACACCCTCCATGTCTGTAGGCACTTCGGTACCGACGGAAATCATTACGCTGGAGCGAGGCGGAACGGTGACTTGTTCTTCTAGCACATTCAAAGCATGGTAACTGGTGTTTGTATCCGGTGGTGTCGCGTTGTGCGTTGAAAGCGTTATCGACTTGGACCTTAAGTCGATGACTGCACCGTGTTGGTTTAGAAAGTCCATGCCTAGGATAACATGCCTGGAGCCGTGCTGCAGGATTACGAAGCTCGCCGGGTAAGTGCGGTTGTTTACCGTGACTCGCGCTGTGCAGATTCCAGCCGGCGTTATAAGGTGGCCTCCCGCATCCGGAAGAGGGGGTTGGCGGAGTCCTGGCAGACTACGTCTGCCCAGCTCACCTCACTGGTGTGGCGGCCGGGTTCCTGTGCAGGTGGTTTTTGGGGGACTGGAACTGGGGGTTGCCTGAGTCCGGTCCAGGAGTGGGATCAGGCCATAGGCTTGGTATGTTTGGAGGGCTGTTTCAGGAGATGGCTACGGTTTTGGGCTGTTTCAGATGTATCACCTATATAGTACAGAGGAGTAGTAGATGTGCTTGGGCACCCAGTCTTGTTCAAAAAGTCTTGTTCGAGGTAGTGTTGTCGGCGTTGTGGGTCGGGAGTGTTGATGAGGACGACGTGTTGGAGGGTGTTGATGATTACGGTGTCTGGCTTGGCCTCTTGGTGTCCGAGGCGGGCTGCTTGCCGAATCCCATCGCGAAGCGCAACGCCGTTCACGGTCCGAAGGTTGAGGCCGCCACGGGGACGGAGAATGATTATATGATCGTTGATGGGTAGCTTGGGGTGGCGTAGAGCAGAGAGTTGGGGCGGCCGGGGCCGGCTCCTCGCCAGAGCTTGAGGCGTAGATGGCTGCATACATTTTCGGCAGCGACGGAATTCGGAGTAGCGGTGGAGCGGGAGTTGCGAGTCGAGCTAGGATGAGTTTATCCGGTCGTAGGAGACAAAGTCGGGTCTCCTCCGCGCCCCGCAGGCCCGGTTTCGACTCCCGCCCAGATCAAAATTTACCTATTTTTCTTTTCAAGGGGATTAGTTTACTTTGTTTACATGAACCTGCCTGCTAAATTTGTCATCAATTCGAGCATTTTTTACGCGTTTTTACTCTTTGCCGTCGGCCATTTTTGGTAGCGTCATTCGGTCACGCCGCCGACTACAACTACGGGTTTTCGCGTAATGTGGCATATAATGCTTTCGCATTAAAAAAGTGGAAAGGCATCGGCTCCAACAAGGAGCCTTGCGGCACACCAGACGTAGCAGCAACATCATCTGAGCAACTCCCATTCAAAACAACTCTTCGACTTATACCTGTGTCACACGGGTACATTTGGAAGGCCTTCCAGTCGACGGCCTTCGAAACGCCACAACTCTATCGACTCGAAGGAGTTGTCGCGCTGCTACACGGCACTTTTGAAAGGCCGTTGAGTGATTCAGGCGTTTCTCGCAAAATTGTGTGGCGCTGCGGATCTTTATTTTCGTTTTCATGTAACCAAAAGTTATAAAAGATTAAAACCACTTAAAAATGCTATAATTTATTTTATGTTGCGAAATGGCGGCGATATGACGGAATCCGGCAACACATGGAGTAGAGGGAGAGTTTACTAGACAACATGGAGGAAGGAATGAACACAAGCACGTCGCTGTTGTCGAGAGTACGCCACATATGAAGTGGCGAAAATAGTTTATTGAATAATTAATGACACTCATGTATAGTATTTTTAGAGCATTTTGGTTGGATTTGTTCTTTCTAACCGTGAGTACGAGCACACTGTGAACGAGACGGCATGTTCGCGCTGTTTCCGCTTCCGTTGCTCAAAGGCCATCCAGATTTCAATAGAGCTGTAGGGTGCTCCGTTGACTCGGCGACCTTCGAAACCGCACGTGTAGCAGCTCGAACTTGTCCTTTGAGTCAACTGACTGTCGTGGAAGGCCTTCCAAACGCCCGTGTGACACGGCTATTACTTAACAACACGGAGTTACAGCCTGTATATTCATAAAAGTATTCACGTGTTCATAGTACCACTAATCTTACCTGGTTAACCTATTACCGCTAATCTTACCTGGCATATCGACATTAGTAACACTGCGGATCGAACGTTGGGTTATTGGCTCCTGTACACTTATAATGCCACCATCCTCTCTCATGTTACTATAGAAAACACTAATAGAAACAAAATTTGAGTATACATCCAATGTGTGAAATTCCATTGTATTTATTACCTCATTAGAACTCAAGTTTACTCCACTCGTTTTATATGTTCAACTTATGATCGAATAGCTACTCTAACCCCAAATAAAGCTAAAGTTGAATTTGTAACCCGTAAACTGATACAGTCGAACCCGGATATATCGAGTCTGAGGGGGATCACAAGAAGTTCGTTATATAGGTAATTCGGTATATAAAATAATAGGCCCGAAGCTAAGCGGTGGCTTACCGGTTAGTGCATCTGAGAGCCGCTAACTTACTGCACGCAACATGGGGGAAAAACGCAAGCACACTTTATTCACCCGCAAAAAAAAAATGCTGGTTCACTTTCAACTTCATTGAAAAGTCCAAGCTGATTCTTTCTTTACACTTGTAGCGGCCATCGCTTGCGGAAAATAAACTCGTGAATGGGCACTCAACCCACACTACGACGCCTCCAAAATCGGATAGAAGGAATGTTGACGTCCGAGGTAGCATGAGGGCTAGCTGAACAGCCTGACGGGGCTCAACTGACTGCACTATCTCTTCTCCACCTCCAGGTGCCAGAATACCTCAAAGTGTACAAAGGAGTGCACTATGAGGTCTTCTGCGTGGCGCCGCGTTCGATATATCGAATGTGCTGGTGAACGAGCGTTCTTTGTACGCTTGCACCAGCCCGATACATTTGCATGGAATTTTCAAGGGGATTTTACAGCTGTTCAATGTACAGAATAATTCGTTATAAGTTGGCTTGATATATCCGAGTACGACTGTATCTCCGTCACCATATATATGGCATCGTATTGATCAGCTGTACAAAATACGTATCATATTTAGTCACATTAACTTCCTTCAGCTCTTTCTGGCCTCACACATCCCTTGAATGGTATCGCCTCCCCAAAAAAATCATAAAGAGTACAAATAAACGCAAGTTTCAAGCAACATCAACTACCGTACGTTGTGTAATCTGAATTTGTCAATTACTTACTATGTTCCTTTTAAATTCTTTGTAAGGTCAGGTAATATGGTATAATTGTAAAGCTGCCTTCGTCGTGCGCACTGAACTTTTTTCCACTTACCACCAGCTAAAATTATATGATTAGAGACTTCCTTTTTAATCATTGCATTATTTCTTTAGCCTGCTCAACTCACTTCCTTCCGTAATGCCTTCGAGTGCTGACGGCGTAAATAAATAAATTATTAAACTGTAAAAAATATTTCTTGGATGAGAGGTGGTCACCTCCGGCAATGTTTCATCATCATCATCAGACTATATTTATGTCCATGGCAGGACGAAGGCCTCGCCCCGCGATCTCCAATGACCCCTATCCGGCGATGTATAAAATATGCGCATTATTTAAAGCTACATAGTTTAACACTACGTAGCTAGACTGAGTTATTCTTCTGAAATAACTAGTCAGTTGTTCCTCTTAGCCGCTTATTTTGTCTGTGCATGAAAGTCTCTCGTTTTATTTGCTCAAATGACAACCTAATTAACAAGCTTTTGAAACTTATATCGCTTTGGTAAATTAGTTGCTATGTGTTTTTGGACTCACGCGCTAAAATAAAAAAAACGTACATTGCTTTATAAATGCAGTGAATGAAATTGCTGCGAAAAGAGAAAGCCGTGTAATACATTTGAGCTTTTCATTACATGCCTATAGCCAGGAAGTTTATGCAACCAAATGATTGTGTATTATGACATTCTCAAATTCCTACGGCATTTCCCCTATGTGGAGAAGCCAGTTTAACTGATCCACAGTTCGACTTTGTGATGTTTCGACCATATATTTGATAGATAGAAATGTGCATGACCAATAGGAACAGTTGGAGGCAAAAATTCTTAGCAAATTTTGCAAAATAATCTGTGTTTACCAACTGAACAGCATATTTCTACCCTGGAACAGATAGGAAATTGAAATGAATCACATGCATAAAAGTTTGCAGTGCGAGTATTGTGAAGTACAGTTTCAGTTTTATTTCTTTCAATTTATGATATATGATAGTTGATGTGATGACTTCAATTTCCTGTTTTATGTTTAGGCTACTGACACTGCACAAACTATATTTTTTGTCATAACACGGAATACAGGCCCAGAGTGCGGCTCATAAACACATCGGGATAAAGAGGTGTAATATGTGGATACATTTCTCGCTATGGGTAATATAGGAGCCCCTTTCTCGGAAATATGTCTTGGTTGAGAGCGCGTGTGCTGAAAGTAGACTGATTGTCCGCGCTTTCTGTGCAGCTACCGAAGCGATTGTGACAGCCTTTCGCTGTTTAAAGGTTTAAGCCTTTCGATGCCAAGCGCCTGAAATATACACAAACAACGCGCTTGTCCAGAACCAGAAAGGTTGCAAGCATCATGCGAAGGGAGGGATTACCCTTGTACGGGTTAGTTGCATCCTTGAGCAAAAAAGAAAAACCGGGGAGTGACAAGTCATTTTTAACGACGGGCTGTCGCTCTTATCGTTATCACAAATGACGACTTGCGGCAACGTACTGCGCTTTGTCGGCAAGCTGTTATGGTCCATTCTTTAGAAAGGGTGTTTATTTTTTTCCGCAACGTAACTTACGTCATCGGGGCAGATTTTAGAACATAAAGGTCTTGGGTCAGGCCGTGGTACCTAGGTGACATGAACGCCCGAGAAAAATGGACTTGTACAGTCACTTTCTTTTGGAAGCGCTGATAACGTTGTAATTTTAACCACAATAGCACTTCGTACATGGCATTTTTCCTATCAGCTTAACAGAAGGCTAATCAGTTTTCATATTAATAAACTTATAACTTTTTACCAGAGACACTCTCAGATGACCTCAATATATTTACAATAAAGGACTCCATAATTTCCACCACGGCTTTACGTAGGTACGTTGGCGCACTTCATGTACTAATCCCAGTCAGCCTACTCACATATAGCGCATTACTAATCACATCTACCATGGCCTCGGCTACATCCCAAGAAGCAATTTCCTACCTATTTTGATTACTTAAGACTCGGTAGGCTTAAGACAGGCCAAAATTCGAATAGGAATGCGTAGTATGGAATTAGTATGGAACCTACAGTGATCTAGAACGTATGCATTACACTCGAGTCTGTCCAGAATTAGACAGTAACATTCATTTACTCTGACTATTCATCTATCATCAGTGTTAATAAACTAAACGCATGCTGTGCCGATCTTTCCCCCCACCTCACCCCAAATTCAGCTGGGCGCAGGCTACACCCCTACGTCTGCTACAAACAAATACGTACCCTTCACTCGCCCGCCTCCACCTTATATTCCCTGAAGTCTACAGTACACCCAACTGCCGATGCTGTGGCACTCACCCGGCTACGCTTCCGCATATGCTGTGGGAGTGCCCAGCACTGTACACATACATTAACACCACGACCCCCTCGTCGAGGTTGCGTGAGGCTCTGCGGAGCTCCGCCCTCGACGACCAAACCTGGGCGACCCAGCACGCCCGTGAGGCGGCGGCGAGGCAAGCCCTCGACGTCCCCTCATGGGAGGCTTAGACCCAGCCATCATAAACTGCTGGCTCTACAATAAATGTTTATTCCTCCTTCTGAGCTTCTATCGCTAGGTTTGCGTCGTGAAGTCGCCTGAGCTTGCACAAGTTCTGCAATTCTACGCTCCAATATCCCATCACCAAGAGCTCGTCGCTTGTCATCAAGAATAAGCTAAAAAGCAACCTCGCCTTCAGAACGTATAGTCAGCGTCACAAGCTTTCGTACCCCGGAAAGTGAAAAAATATTTGTATTTCTGCGCCTTAGTCACGCATCGTAGTATTCGGATTTACAGCGTATACTGGTCTAGAGTAAACAAAACAAAAGTTTTGCATAGTTTTACTGGCTGCGGGGTAGCTGCGTTGAAAATGAACTTATTCGCAGAACCTCGGCCGCGTAAACTTTTGGCGGCGACTGTGCGATTGAACACCTACATTTTCTTTATTCTGCACACAATTTTTTTATGAATGGCCTTCCAGTCAACGTCATGCAGTGCTTACACCTGGTTAATTTTCAGGACAGCAGACTAAGACATGACTTATTAAGTAGAAGAACTGAACTATTATCACCAATCAGGTGTAATAAATATGTAAACAAATAAAGGATAATAACATTGCCTATGAAATTTTACTAAAATCTCAGGACTACTTCAAAACTTCGCCTGTTCGTCTTGTGTACGTCCCTATACTTTCCAGCAAACTGAAAGAGAGAAATTCAAGGGTGAAATTGACGTCTCTTGTGGCACCATGGAAGAAAAGGGAAGGTGTAGCTTAGTGGGCCCATATGAAAGGATCAGCTGCGATTGTGCTACTCACGCACAAGGAACGACATTTTTGTATTTTTTTACAGGCAGTAAAGTGATAAATGGTGTCCGTGGACGCTGGAGTGATCATGACAATACCACCGTACCGATATGGGTGATAAACGATTCTAATAAGGGAACATTTCTGCAAGCCTCACGGTCCTTTCTCATGTTTCTTCAATTGTCAAAACACGTTAAATTTAGCGTAGGAGAAAATTCTTACAGAATTACTGAAGAATTGTACCAGTAATTATATCATGGTGCTGCGATCCGATTCAGCAATAGAGTTAGTTAAGAACAGAACAGCATAATGCCATAGCAACTTCGGTGATTCTAGCCGAAAACAATGTCTTCTTGCAACGCTTTGTGGGCATAACTCAAAAAGGGTGTGGTCTGTGATTGGAACAGTTCTCCATTTTTACACGACAAACTACATTAACACGCCCCGGTGTCTTTTCGCATTATTTCCAATACTCCTCTGCGTACGTCGTGGTAAAAGGATATGAAGACCTTTAGTATTTCGGGAATTTCGTGAATGTATATGGGAATGGTTCAAATGATAAGACACGTGCGCTGCATATTGAGGATAGAATGTTTATGTTTCGAGGTATTGGTTTGTACTAAGCAAAAAAGCATGTGAAATAATTCGGACAGCCTTCATTTGCACCGAAGATCCGGTACGCAAAAATTATGCTTTGATATACTGCAAATATACTCAGTCAAATAGCTTCTGTATTCCTTTGTAAGAATACTACGTCTGGGCTGCAGCCAAGTTTCCTACTTCTGCGTCTTTTAATTGCACTCACGGGAAGCTATTTATTTTTGTGGTACGTTTCAGGCTGAACAAAAGTCGCACAAACACGCCTTTCCATGACATAGCTGAATAGGCAAAAATATTTCTTAGTAATGTCTTCATAAATGTTTGCCTTAAGAAAGAAATCAACATTGAAAACACAAAGTTGGGTTTATTGTCTAAAATACATTACACCTAAAGTGCAAAAGAAGTTTGGAAGCACGTTCGCATGTTCACGAAACCAGCCAGCTATTTTTTTTAGGAAGACGTTGGTACAGTAGAAAGAAACGAAACAAGAACCACAACTAAATGACCTGCGTTTCGGAATATGCCATCTGGCGGGAAACGGCCAAACTAAGCAGCGACAAAGTGATAAAAAAAATAGCGGCGCCGCTGGCTTAGAACCTACGAACTGCCAATCCTGGTATCAGCGATCCTAATCGGTGGTCGCGCAGAACGCTCGGCTATCGGTTGGAGTGCTGCCGGAGGCAAAAACTACGTTTATATACGTATCACAATAAATTCTGCGACCTTGTTATGAAAACTGCGATTTTGGAACGACTTTTTTGCCATTTCAAGAGTTGCTGCTGCAACTAGCTGAAAGCCGAGTCATTGAAGTTGATAAATCCCCAATAATACGTCGATCGATGCAATAGGCTCATCGCAAATTGCTTTTTACTGGCCAAAAAAGCCTCCAAAATTTGGCCTTTTCCATAGACTCCCATACTTCGAACTTCGCCCGCAATTTGGAACGAGTTTTCTGTCGTAATTAATGGTACCGCTTGCATGAGATGTCGGGCTAAGCTCCTAGAGCCTATTTCCACGGTAATATTTTGAAAGATGGCTTCTATGATTAGTTATTCGGGAAAAACGACGCTCTCCCATAGAAAATGCGCATGTTTTCAGAGGCGGCCGCTAGAGGCGCTGTTCGGCGATGTCCCAGATTCCTGATATTGTTTAGCGAAGTGCTCCGCATTTGTGTAGTGTCCATGCATCTGAAGAATAGACAGTAAACGTTATATTTTTTTACTCCGCCACTCTATATAACGCATGAGAGAAGTTGAAATTTCGCTTTTAGCTTGAGCCTGCAATTTAACAAATCCAGAATGACGAAAGAAACAAGAATCTGATTGTCCTATCACAAAAATAAATGCATTTGGCCTATAAAATCACGGAAAATTTTGTAGTTCTCGGCGTTCCTGAAAGGAGAACATTATTCTTTGACATGTGCTTGGTTGTATGTTGCATCACGTCGATGACAACTGCGTGATCGTTTTGTAGGTCAAGGAGTATCCCGCACGCTCGTCTACTGTTCCGGACGCTCCATGTGCTCCGGACCAGCCATGGTAGGTCAAATACTACACTTCTTCCTCTTGATCCACCTGAAACCTTCATGCGGTACCGATTTGTCCGAAAGCCGCGAGAAACAAGAGCGGCGTGCTCAGATTGACGTGAACGAGCTCAGCCACTCTTTAGGCTTTTGTAGAGTTGAGCTGTCTTATTAAGCACCTGCTGCGTCCTATATCTCACCACACATATTGAAATAAATTTTGATGTTAGGCTTGCAACCACTCGTCAAATCAAAGGTATTTAGTCATTCTGCACAATATGTAGCTTTATCACACATTGAAAGCGGTGTTGTACAAAAGGGAAAAGAAAACATGCTATGGTTAGCATGTCATGCCTGTGAAGATCAAAATGATGTGCATGAAGCACAAGGACGTTGTGAGTACCAGATATGTTAAGAAAACCACAGCTTCATCATGATCACAGAGCCCATGCACCCTACAGCAATATCGACCACCTAAATGTAGTGTTTGAATGATACCATGTTTCCTAAAATGACATTTTATTGCGATAGCAATTATTTGGACACTACAAAGCAGATTTCTGCCGTCGCCGTCGCCGTGAGGTTCCGTATGACGTCAATGGAGATGAAATCGTCGCCGCGATGATAAGTGGTTCTTGAGGGAAAGGGAAAGGTTGGCGCTATCTTCTGCAGCCCTTGAGGGAGCACGGCTCAGCGCGCCGAACGCTGTATGTGCGAGTGAAAGGGCGCGAGGGACGCGCGCTTTCACGGGGAGTGAACGCATGGCGGAGAACAAACGCGCGTTCTGCGCCGTGCTCTCTTAAGGGCTGCAGAAGTAGGCATCTCTTTCCTCCTTTACAATCACCATATATGTAGAGCAAACGTGCCTTCTTCCGACGAGCGAAAGGCCTTGGGGGGGAGGGGGAGGGAAGGGAGGCGACGTTTAGCTGCGGCACCAAGTGGCTATTTGTATCAGAGGCTCCGGCAACCGTCACCAACGCCGCGCGCATTTTGTGCGAACGCGGGCAAAACGCCGACAGCGTCGACATCAGTTCTGCGTGTTGCCGGTGCTGCTGCATGTCGAAGTTTATACAGCTGATAAAGCTACTATCATTACTCCGTATAGCTCTCTACAAATTTGCTATCGCAATTGATGCTTCGCCTTTCAGGTTAAACTGCGAGAACTTTTTTGAGTAACTTTCATATCTACCAAGTCGATAAAATGTCGCTAATTGCTTTTCATGTCGCTAAAATGTCGCCAATCTCTACAAAGACAAGAAAGTCGCTATATCTAGCGATAAAATCGCTAAAATGGGAACACTGCTACTGATTCGCTTCGACACGCAGTACATATCAACACTCTAAAAACTAGGGAGAGTATCGCAGGAGTGAAGGGGCCGATTTACTCTTCAAGGCATTGTTTTACTCCCGCAAAATGTCGGGAGAGTGAAATGCATTGTTCACTCTATCCGCATCGAGAGAGTGAAATGTTATTTCTACTCCGCCCATCTGAGAGAGAGTAGAATGCCCGTTCCACTCTCGCGGCAACAGAGAGCAAAACGTAGCATATACTGCTGCTTAAACTGCATGAGGCTGGTCAGGAACATGGCGATGTATCGCTCACGCAGGCAGAGCAAAGAGCGCATCGTTTTTCTTGTAAGAGAAGAGGCATCCAGCGCGCAAACTGGTGCGGAGATCAGCGCACTACTTTTTGTTTCGGAGCCGCCCTACCGCGGGCCCGCACAACATCGCGGAACAGCACAGCGCCGGAGAAAGGCGATCCGTTCAGCGGGCAGGCCCCCCCGGGCGCGGCCCGGGCAGGCGGCGCGCGCCAAGGCCATCCAAGAAAACTCTTGTGTCAACCACGTTTTACCGCGGCGAATAGAGGACAGTCGTTCATCGTTCGTTGGATTGAACAACAAATACTCCATGGTAAGTGATTTCTAACTTACGTGACACATTCTGCGTATATGACATGCTATCGCCAGGCAGTGATCGCGAAGTTAAGCCTGTTAAGCCGCTGCGATTGCCAATGGACTAGGTATGCGTGCTGCGTCATTCGATGTCAATAGAAAAAGCCAGTCGTCACGATGACTGCATGTGATTTTATCACTTGCCGCAATCCGTAAGAGCTTTCAAAATCGCAAACGCTCGGTGAAGCACGGCGTGTTCAATAGTAAGTGAGGCGCGGCGTCGCATAAAAAACCAGCCCATGATTCCGTGCCAATGCCGAGCGTGCTTAGCGTGTGTTTTATGTGTTTGAACTTATTCAGTTTCGCAGTCTACGGTTTGCGGAGCGCTGTTTTACTAAGGAGTTACATAACAAAACGCGTCAGCTTGTTGGCGGCATGCTTTCGTTATATTAAGGCGCGAGCTTGACAGTGTGTTTCGCCCATGGGTAATCTGCGGCCAGTGAAGTTACGTGCAGCGCTAGCGCCTGTTAGAAAGTTGCCGCAGGCATACAGCTGCACGCTGCGTGAGGTCAGTTTGGCGCGAATGTTAAACTGCCTGAATTCGCATTGGGAATTGTTGTTTTGGGCTGAATTAATAAGACACCTTTTTTTGTCAATGTATGAAATTGGTGTGAATTTATGTCTGATCTTGTGTCTCGTGTTGCGGTTTCCGAGCACAGTGGGTATGTGAACAGGCGCGTTGTGTATGGACTCGGTGACTGGTCAAGCGGCGAGTTATGCACTGGAATCGACTACAATGGCTACTGTTGTAGGATTACAGTGGCAGGGACGTTCTACATTATTGCTATTGGCTCGGTCTCCACGTTTATTGTTTTCGATATGCCTGTGCAGTTGCTAGTATGAGTTGGCACTTAAAAATTATGCTGTATGAACGGCTAAATCAACCTTCCTCTGTGGGATCCAAGCGTAAGCTGTGCATTTTGCTATTGCAGGGCAGATTCAAATGTATTTACCATCTTGTTATTTTTCGTGGAGAAATGAAGTATCAAAGTAAAATTTTACCTTGCAGTTTACCAGTCGTTTGTCATGCACAAATTATAAGTTGGTCTAATAAACTAATAGCGTTGGTCTAACTGAAGCTTTTACATGCCTTCAAGAACGTAAAATGCTAGATTTCAAACTGCAGCAAGAGTAGAGTCCGTCAAAAATGAACCCCACTGCGTACCTCATAAATGGAAATAAGTTAATGCTTTTAAAAAGCTCAGATGCAGGCCACGGTGAATTGTTTCTTGTCATTCTTGAAATGTGGGTAAGCTTGCCATAACAGGCCTTGCTATAATCACACCCAGTAATATCCATTGAACTAGATGATCATATTGCCATGCCTACTGCAAATATGATCCTCAAATTATGGCTTGAGCAGTGTCATAACAAGAGGGGGGGGGGGGCACAGTGGGCACGTGCCTAGGATGTGTCACAAGCGGTGTTTGTGACACATCTGAATTCGTCATACAGCTTTGCACTCTTTGCTTTTTGGTAGGTTACATAAGAACTACATCCTTCACTGTTCAGTTAAATGATTGCAGATTTGAGCACTTCATATTGTAATCGACTTCAAGTGCAGCATAAGCAAAGCGTACAGAATTCGGTATCAAGTTTCAAGGGTTTCTTTAAAGGTGGTTTACCTCCTTTTCATGTCATGTCCCCTCATTCTTCTAGCACCACATTTGCGTTATTGTTGGCCACTTGTGTATGCCGAGTGTAGTCTTCATACTTTTCCTAACTCCACTAGCTATGTTCCCTTTGCTTTGGAGGCTGATTTGTTTTGTTTTAGATAAGCCAAAGAGCCCAAACTCTCTTCAGAAATTATATTTGTTCATAACGTCAGAAATGAGATGCAGACAATACCACCACTGCTCTCTCCCCTGCGTTTACGAAGTGAGCCAACAATAACCAATATTTTATTTTTCAAAATTTTTGTAATACTGGTGCTAGATGTGATGATTATGGACGTTCGTCACTTGTTTGTGTGTCTTGAGACGAGAAAAACGCACAAGAAACGCTAGTAGGCAAAAAAAATGTTTTTCTTTCAAACACACGATGGGCAAGGAAAGGAAATGAAAAGAAAACAAAACAATGTCACAGCGGATTTTCACGCGCACACCGATGTACGTGACGCTCAGTCCTACACCACCGTTCGGCGCGTAAAGAGTTCCGAAAAAACCATCTCACGGTTTCGGTCGTGACGATCGACTCGCTTGTCGTTGCCGCGGTACGGTCGTCGAGGCGAGCCGAGGCAGAGGTGACACGGTTGCTGCTGCTGGAACCGCCGCCGGCACACGGCTGCGCTACCGTGTGCGGCGCCTGGCTAAGTTGAGGACACCACTGCGTTGTCCGTCCGCAACTCACGAGGACCGCGACCCAGGGTCGGACCACGCGGACAGCACCTCGGTAGGCCTCGACCAAGAACAGCCCTCAGCAACTGCGCCCTGGCAGGAGCCGCTCAGTAGGCCTCGTCCTTGGTCCCGGAACAGGCCTCCGCATCTGGCCTGGGTAGGCACACCTTGGTCACTCGGACGCAGCAGGAACCACGGCCCGAGCTCTTCTTCCCGAGCGTCGCACCCGATCTGCTGCCACCGTGGCTTCGCCGCTCCAGCTCCTCCGCACGTTCCCCACGTAGCACTTCTTTTTCGTCGTTTTCTGTTCTTTTTTCTTCCAGCTCCCGTGCCACCTGCCCTCAGTTCGTCTTCTTCACTTCGGTAGGCACTTCTACTGAGTCCACATGTTTCGGAGTACACGTAAAAAAATATATAAAAAAACATATTGTGTCCTTTCCCCACAATATCCCCCCGCTCAAGAAAGTTGTTATAAAAAAAAACAACTTTTAGAAAAAAAAATACATAAATGAGTTCATTTATAAACGATGAACCGAAAAGGATGAGAAGTCCAGAAGTCAAACGCGGCTGAGGTAGTCGGCACCTATGTTTTCGGCGCCCTTAATGTATTCCACCACGAAGTCGTATTCCGTTAGCAAGAGACTCCAGCGGAGCACTCGGCTATTCATATGTTTGGCAGAGTTTATGTAAGCGAGAGGCTGGTGGTCCGTTTGCAGCACGAAACGTTTGCCGAAGAGGTACACATGAAACTTTTGAATAGCCCACACAAGTGCCAGGGCTTCTCTCTCGATGGTTGAGTAGCGGGTTTCTCGTGCGAGGAGTTTACGGCTGGCATACGCTACTGGATGTAGCACCCCGTCGTGACGCTGCAGTAAGACGGCGCCAACACTGGACGAAGATGCGTCCGTGCGCAATATGAAGGGCTCTTGTAACTCCGGTGATCGTAAAACCGGACTAGACGATAGCAGGCGTCGCAACGTTTCAAAAGCTTGTTGATGGCATTCTTCCCAGATGACCTTATTCGGACCTCGCTTCTTGGTGAGTTCTGTTAGAGGTGCTGCCACAGCAGAATAGTTTGGGATGAAATCTCTGTAATAACCCGTTAAGCCAAGAAAGGAGCGAACTTCTTTCTTCGTCTGCGGTCGCTTTGCAGCCTGAATCTTCTCTAAGGTCTCAATCTGTGGCCGGAGAAGATTGTTCCCGACGATATGTCCTAAGAACTTTACCGAAGCAAAGGCAACCTCACTTTTTGAGGGCTTTATGGTCAAATGAGCTGCACGAACACGTTTCAGGAACTTGGTGAGAGTGGTAATGTGCTCGTCCCAGGTTTGTGTGGCTATTAGCACATCGTCAAAATAGTGATATATGTTCGGTATTCCTTCTACCACTCGTCTCATGAGTCGAGTGAACACCGCAGGTGCGGTCTTGATGCCGAAAGGCATAAATCTGAATTGGTACAGCCCAGAAGAAGCTTGAAACGCAGTGAGGGGCTTCGATGCTTTGTGCATAGGCACCTGCCAATACCCTTTTGTGAAATCGAACTTCGAAAAGTATTGGCTTTGACCCAGTTTGGCAAACATCATGTCCACCCGAGGTATGGGTTCGTTGTCCGTAACCACAACTCGATTCAGCTGTCTGAAGTCAATGCAAAGCCGCATGCTCCCGTCTTTTTTCTTCACCACGACGATAGGTGCTTGATAAGCAGAGTCGGAGGGTTCAATTATACCTTGCTTTAGCATGTCCTGGACTTCCTGTTCTACAGCTTCTTGGATGGCAAATGGTATAGGGTACGGACGTACATTTACCGGCGTTTCTGTTGTGAGGCGTAACTTGCACTCGACAACGTTTGTCTTGCCCGGCACATCTGAAAACACATCTTGAAACTCTTTCAGGAGATCATCAATCTGGACTGTCTGCTCGTTACTCAAGTCAGTTGCTACTAACACATTCTTGTATGTTTCCCGTTGGTGTAGTGCAACAAAAGGCATTTCTTGCTCTTCTGTGTTGTCCGTCTGCACAGTAACTGCGGCGTGTTGCAGGACGTCAGCCGTGGACTCCCTTTCCTCGTATTTCTTTAGGAGGTTGATATGAAATAGGCTCATTCGACCTCCGAGGTCTACCAAATAGTCATATTCATTACGTTTTTCGACGACTGTGAAAGGCCCCTTCCATGTCAGAATCAGCTTGTTCCTATCTGATGGTAGGAGCAGCAATACCTTGTCACCTGGCGATAGCTGTCGAACTCTCGTTTTTTTATCGTAATACTTCTTTTGTATGACTTTGGCCTTCTGTAGTTCTTCATGGGCTACCTTGCAGGTGTTTTGCAGGCGCTCCTGGAGCTCTACAACGTATCCATAAGTTGTCTTCGTTTCCGCATCAACGTTATCGCCTGTCCACAGTTCTTTCAGAATGGACATCGGTCCCCGGACGAATCGACCGTAAAGTAGGTCGAATGGCGAGAATCCAAGGCTTGCTTGGGGAACTTCACGGTATGCGAAAAGCAAGGAAGCCAGGTATCTATCCCATTGTTTAGGGCATTCTTGGCACATGCGGCGGACCATTTGTTTGAGAGTTCCATTGAACCTTTCCACCAGTCCGTTTGCCATGGGATGATAGGGAGTTGTAGGAAGTTGACGAAATGACAGTAGTCGCCCGAGTTCTTGCATAAGGTTGGATGTGAACGACTTTCCACGGTCGCTCACTATTTCTCGTGGGACTCCAACCCGGGAAAACATTTCTAACAGTGCTTCTGCTATCCGCTCGGTCTCAATGCTCGGCAGTGCTACCGCGTCCGCATAACGCGTAGCAAAGTCCACCATCGTTAGCACGTATCTGTTTCCCTTAGCTGAAGTTGGGGACAGGGGGCCAATAATGTCGACGGCGACCCGTTGAAATGGTGTGTCGATGATGGGCATATTCCCCAAAGGGATTCGACCAACGAGGTGTTTTGGTACTGTCCTTTGACATATGTCACACGACTTTACAAAACGTGTGACATCCGCCTGTACACCAGGCCAATAAAATTCTTCAAGAACACGGTCTGTAGTCCTTCTTTGCCCCTGATGACCAGACAGAAGACCTTCATGGGCCATTTTCATCACTGTGTTCCGGAGATCCTTGGGGACCACAAGTTGCTCCAAGTCTCGCCGTTCTACAGTGTGGTATCGCCGGAAGAGAACATCACGTATCAGCACAAACTCTGACTGCTGATTTCTTGGATGTGGTTTTCTTCCCCAACGCTGCGAAACAAGTGTCTAGCGTGGGATCGGTGATCTGTAATTTCCGCAGCTCTTTCGGGCTGATGTCCAATGGGTTAATCCATGGAACTGACAGTTCTCTTTGTTGCTTGTCTTCTTTTCCTACAGCGGCTGACACATTCTCTTTCCGTCCTCTATTCGGTGAAATTATGCGTTCACTTATGTCCTGATGGGTAACCTGATCCGTGCGGATCAGTGCGGACGGAGGTCGGTCTTCCGGCTTCGGGATATGGGGTGTATCTGAAAGTACTCCGGTAACGTTGCCTAGCACAACTTCATATAAAGGGTTCTCCATGCAAACAGCAAGAACCTGTCCCTTGAAAAACTGAGAATCAATACACACTTCTGCTTCTGGTAAACTCTTCGTAGATTGATCCAATAAGCGGATAGTGCGGATGCTACCAGTTAGTTTGGAGTCGGGGACCAACGACCGTTTCACCACAACTGTATTGCATCCGGTATCCCGTAATATGGTGACTAATTTTCCTTCCAGGTAGCCCTTTGCTGTCGGCATTTGCTTCGATCCGCCATCACAAGTCGCATTGCTTTGTGTACAGTCGCAAATGTCATGACTCTGGGTTACCCTTTTCTTATCATGTCCCGGTTCCACTAACTCTTCATGCTGCGCTTTCTCGGATCCTAAGAGAGAGCATGATGCTTCTCCTCGTTTTCCAGAGTCAGAGGGGCAACTATCAGGTCTGTGTCCTGTCTTCTTGCACGTCCAGCACTGTGGCGACTTCGGTGCTCGGGATTTTGTCCAGCAATCCGCAGCTCTGTGGCCCTGCCTGTTGCACAGAATGCAAAGCAGTTTTCCTTTGCTTTCGTTTGTAGTGCCCACTTTACCAGTGACCATAGACTTCCCTTTTTCTTCTTTACCCTTAGCGAGATTCACGATTCCCTGGGCTTCCAAGTACTGGTCTGCCGTCGTTGCCAGCATGTCCAGATTACGACATCCTCTTTCCTTCAGAAAGATAGCCAACTTCTCGTCGCACCGTCTTATAAACTGTTCCGACACCATCTTGTCTCGTAGAGCTTCATAACTCTTCGACGTCTTCGCTAGCTCTTGCCAATGGTCGAAGTATCCCAAGAGGCGCCCTGCGAACTGTCGTCCTGTCTCAGCATTTTCGGGCCGGGCATCCCGAAACTTCACGCGGTATCCCTCTTCTGTGTAACGGAACCGCTGTAACAGCAGTCTGCTTCAGCTTTGCGTAGTCCGTAGAGTCTTCAGCAGACATGCGTCCTACCACCGTTAATGCGTCTCCCGTGAGACACAAACTTAGCGACAAGGCCCACTTGTCTGTTGGCCAGCCTTGGCTTGTGGCCACCCTCTCAAACCTCTGTATGTAGGCATCCAATTCATCTCTACCCTCATTATACGGCGGAATCATCTTGTGCGGGCTGCGAAAACTCGGACCACCACCTGTGCCATCGCCTACCGAACTCGTATTCGGACGCTGCGCCTCTGCAGCTCGACGTCGCTCCTCAAGGAGGGCTCGTTCAGCCTCCATGCGAGCTAGCTCCCGCTCATGATTTGCCTGTGCTGCTATGCGCGCCTCTTCTCGTTCTTTGGCTCTTTGGTCCCTCATTTCCTTCTGCTCAGCGCTTACCCATGCCACTAACGCCTCTCCACTCAGCCCCATCTCCTTCCCTAGCTCCACTAGCGTTCTCTTCTCGTCCATTCTCGTCTACTGCACACAAACAACGTGAGGCTCTAAGATAGAATGAGAGCTTCGTCCTGTTCGCGGACGCCAGAAATTGTGATGATTATGGACGTTCGTCACTTGTTTGTGTGTCTTGAGACGAGAAAAACGCACAAGAAACGCTAGTAGGCAAAAAAAAATGTTTTTCTTTCAAACACACGATGGGCAAGGAAAGGAAATGAAAAGAAAACAAAACAATGTCACAGCGGATTTTCACGCGCACACCGATGTACGTGACGCTCAGTCCTACACCACCGTTCGGCGCGTCAAGAGTTCCGAAAAAACCATCTCACGGTTTCGGTCGTGACGATCGACTCGCTTGTCGTTGCCGCGGTACGGTCGTCGAGGCGAGCCGAGGCAGAGGTGGCACGGTTGCTGCTGCTGGAACCGCCGCCGGCACACGGCTGCGCTACCGTGTGCGGCGCCTGGCTAAGTTGAGGACACCACTGCGTTGTCCGTCCGCAACTCACGAGGACCGCGACCCAGGGTCGGACCACGCGGACAGCACCTCGGTAGGCCTCGACCAAGAACAGCCCTCAGCAACTGCGCCCTGGCAGGAGCCGCTCAGCAGGCCTCGTCTTGGTCCCGGAACAGGCCTCCGCATCTGGCCTGGGTAGGCACGCCTTGGTCACTCGGACGCAGCAGGAACCACGGCCCGAGCTCTTCTTCCCGAGCGTCGCACCCGATCTGCTGCCACCGTGGCTTCGCCGCTCCAGCTCCTCCGCACGTTCCCCACGTAGCACTTCTTTTTCGTCGTTTTCTGTTCTTTTTTCTTCCAGCTCCCGTGCCACCTGCCCTCAGCTCGTCTTCTTCACTTCGGTAGGCACTTCTACTGAGTCCACATGTTTCGGAGTACACGTAAAAAAATATATAAAAAAAATATTGTGTCCTTTCCCCACACTAGACTGAGGCTTAACGGCCAGTTTTCCTTTTTCTTTCCTGAAGTAAAAAAATGAAATTGGTTTGGAAGTTGACTATTACACTGATTTACATGTTTCACTTGCATTACAGCACAAATATTTGGTGCTAAGGCTTCTTAGTGCCATGACCTATTTCCTTGACTGTTTTTAGATGGTTTCACAATATTTCCTCGTGTTCATTTGCGCACACAATGTTTTTCAGGCACCCGTTTTATAAAACTCAAGAAGGCAGCTGCAAGGAAAAAAATGGTGTCAAGGAGCCAGCTCAGCACGACTCCACATGTTGCAGAGGAGCGCACTCCAAAGCATCAAAATGTGTTGCCATGAAATTTGGACGAGAAAACAAAAATGTGGGTATACTGGGTGTGCCATGTAACTAAATGGCATGAAAACTTTCAAAAGACGGTATGTCACACAAAGATGAAAGTTTCGAATGTTTTTTACATGTGCATGTGACTTTGTCAGATTCCTTTCGCATCTGCATTGGGCAGACCATAAGGTATTTTAACAAGTGCCGCAATGAACACCAATGAGTCATTAGGGCAGCAATGTACTCGCATTTGACAGTGCACTAATGTAGCAGCAGATGGTGCATACGCTTTAGCCTGCATCATAATGAAGTAGCACACGGAATTATGGAAGCATTCAACAGAAAAAAAATCGCAAAGATGTACCAGCCAGCCTCCATTGTCATCATTGATACCAAAATGGCACTGCTAGAATGAAGATAAATGTGTGAAGTGGTGTTCTTTGCTGCTGTGGCCTTTTCCTTTTCTTTGCTTCCTTGCATTGCTCCTTTGTGTTTGGCTACGATCATGTGCCATGTATAGTAATGAAACGGTAAAGATTGTTTTACAAGCAAAAATCCCCACTTCCTTGATCAGATCATTAGGATATGCATCTGTACGAAATGACCTATCACGTGATGTCTTATGAGAAAGAAAATTATACAATAGACAACAAGAACACCACAATAGTTATGAAATGTGTCAGTGCGCTGTGGCAATAGCTGTCTACTAAATACAGTGCGTGAGAAAGCGCGATGGCACGATACCGACAGAACCAGGAAATTACATGAGGCCATCAAGAGTGAAGTCGAGTTTTCTGACAAAAGACTACCAGCTTTGGATCCAACCGAATGGGAGCTATTATACGCCACTGTACTGCCTTGACACCGAGCGGAGATAGTGTCGGACAACCACGGCATAGTGCGCGTGTAGAAAAAGGGGGTGTAGCCCAAGCATGAATAACTATGTGAAATATTACAACCAAAACTAGACGGTGCGGCTTTACACAAAAATATACAACACATTGCTAAATGCACTGTATGCTCTCAGTCAGGAGCATCCATATGCTACATAGAATGTTATCAAACGAGCTGCTGTCTTGAAATTAATTTGCGCATGAAAAAAATTTTCCTGCGCAAATTTACCAGCCTCATACTTAGCAGCTCATCTCATAACCTACGGTATATAAGTACACGAGTTTAGTGCTTGAAATGCGTTTTCTGACCAGTAATGTGGTGCATCTTTCTCTTCAATCGTAGTGCCAATACTTCGCGAGTTTGCGCATTATGGTTGTTTGTTTGATTTTACATTGTATACTTTCATTTTTTTAATGTTGCCAATTGAACATAAAAATGTTTCTCACTGCATTAGCGATGAAATGTTAAAGAAAATGTTTATGTATTATTGCAAGATGTGTTGTAAAGTTCATGAAAATGCGTGTAATCGGATTTTATGTATATCTCCATGTTTTTAGAAATGTTACTCAGTTTGCCTTGTGACTGTTTGATCAATAAAAATGTTCACCTTTTAAGAAAAATGTTTCATTCGAGTGATTCGGCGACTAAACATCAAATTCAATTCACTAAGCATAAGTGCAGGATCTCCTTATGAAGGAATCAAATATCCCCGACATGTAAGTGTTGTGAATCGCCTCTGATGTGACCATGGCACTGCATAGCTAGTGCTTTCACACAACTGGGAGGAGTACCAGCACTCTCTCTAAAGGAGTACAAACACTCTATTAGGAGGAGTACAAGCACTCTGTTAGGGGGAGTAGAAGCACTCGGTTCGAGGGAGTACTAATACTCTTGTGGGGTGGAGTATTTGTACTCTGGAAGGAGTTCTAACACTCTCTTGAGGAGGAGTACTAATACTCTCTCCGGGGGAGTTGCTGTACTCTCTCCGAGATGGAGGCGTTTTACTCCTGAAAAGGGAGTGAAATATGGGACAAGCAGATACTCCCTCAAAGAGAGTTCCCGGAACTCTCTTTGTTTTAGAGTGTAATTTACCGTGAAATAATTAATAATTTCAATGTATCAACGTTTGGCATAATGTTCATCAGGTTTATTCAACTTATGGTATTTCAATGTTACACTACATCAGACTTGTAACTAAAGTACGTAAGAACATACAAGTGTGTACGTCCTCGACAGCATTCAATAAAACGTTCCCGCCTTCTTAAGGTTTACAAACTCAATCATCAGATGGCGCTTCAGCACTTTGCCTCTTCTGTTTTTGGGCAGCTCTTCAGCGAAAACTATCCCGCCGTGTAGTCCCTTGTAAACAGCCAATCTCTCTGCAAAATAATTAGGCAAGTATTTTAATCAGTATTTTAACATAACGAAAAATGGCCGTCTACAAAGTGTTCACGGAAAAACACTCTTTATGTCACAACCTCCAAAGTGGGAAATGAGCCCATGTACTTATAATTATTGCTTATCACTAACGTGCATCGACGTGCCAAAAGACTGGATAACAAGTGCAGGCCCTAAAATTTATCAGTCGTTCAGCTATACCAACCTGCAGGAAGGAGGTTAAGGCTAAAGCCTTCTCCCCCGCCATTTTAGACGGGTGCAAATAAAGGTTATATTTCTCTCTCTCTCAGATATACCAATGACCCGCTTTAGTTGGGGTTCCAGCAAGCACAATTTATTGCCTTAGACGTATCGGTCCTCATGGCAGGAGCAGTGTAACTTGCGTCATAGAAGGCAACGTACTTATATAGACAGAAAGGACAACGAAGGAAGGCCACACAGGCACGCACTCACAAGATAGGCGGGTGAATAGAAAGGGCCTCTCACCCAGAATTTATAAAGTGCAGAAATACAATGTGCTCCTTAGCTTCCGCACCAGATCCTCTCCAACCACTATCATTGTCGGCCGAAACGAGGTACCGGGCACCGCTCAGACAAACAAGGCTAGGTTGACAGCTTACGACACTGCTGGGATCCATAGAGTCCGAACAGGCTTGCAACTTTGCATTGAATTTCTTACAGAAGTGCGTGTTACTTTATGCAGGTAATTATTCAGATAATAGTGATGTGGAGTAGACTTCCTATGAAAAATTTGCAAATGCGTGGCTACCGTCCTCTTCAGTCAATTCTGTTAGTGTGGCTGGTATACATAAGGCTAAACGACAAAAACGAACAGTACAGGTATGTTTTTCACTGTGGCCTTCCTATTATTTCAAATAATCACAATATTTTATGCTCCATTTAAAGAAAAATTAAGGCAGAATCCATCTCATGATGACGGTCGACGGTAATGCGTTAGCCTTGAATCTATATAGCGACACCGTCGCAATGACTTATGTACGAGGCGTGTACTGCAGCGTAATTCCCCTTTCGTACTGCGACAGATATGTGATGGATGCTGTAAGCGTCCTCTTTGTAACGCGGCGGTAGGTTGTGCCACTATGGTCATGTTCTCACATTGCTAATGTCCCAATAACCTTTAAAAACACAAAGAATACCTAGCATAAGACTTTTGGCACCACAATTCAGAACTTTGTTTTGTATGCTTCCGTTGATTGTGGTCTCCCTACGTTTGTGCCGCCAAACCTCAAATCGTCTCTTAATAACCTCTATTGCGGACATGTTTACTTTCCCCCAACTGTCCCTGAACCCAAGGGCTTAAAGCAGGCCAGCGCAGACAAAACCGAAATGCGGTGGATATCTTCACAATCTAATAAAACCTGTTTCATCATTTTCCTAGCTTTACCACATTAAGCACCTGCTTCTTTTTCATTGGTGTACCTCACTCCCTTTATAACTACCCGTTTTAAGGCATACTGATCTCGCTTCGAAAAGAGTTTCCTTTTTAGTTAACATAAATTTATTGTTACCTGATTTTGTTTTTCACTCAAAGGTAGTTACTATTAGTAGGTTTATTTTCAATTGCAACCATCCAGGATATTGTCTCAGCCTCTCTGACTTTGCGTTTGACGTTCTTCATTGTCATGTTGCTTTCTGTACCAGTCCCATAAATGGCGGTAAGCTTCTTAGTTCTTTTCTTCCACTGTTAGTAAATATCTTTCCTGCTCAAATATTTGAACACTCTCGCAACCCATTTACTTTTTTTCATATTTCTGTGTCGTTCCTCGGAATGAATTTTACTCTGAGCTTCACTCACTTCAAAATTTGTCCAGCCCATATTTTTCTGCAAATCTTCATCTGCAGCCGTCCCGTAAGCGCCCAATGCGAGGCGTCCCACTGAGATTTGGTTGTCATTCAGTCCTGTTTGTACCCCTGACTTCAAGCAAACAACCGCATTTCGAAATGTATAAAATCCTGGAAGCCTTATACACTTCCATATAGCCCGGAGCACCTTGAACCTATTGTGTTCCCGTAGCGCTCTATGTTTCACTGTGGCGGCATTTTTTCCGTTTTCCTATTGTTTTGGCCTGTGTTTTCATGCATCCATTTCTTTAGTTTATTCATACTGCTAGGTATATACCTTCTTTCACGCGAGGTATTTCCTGGCCCCGTATTGACACTGTCTGTTCAGTTTTTTATTGAATACCTAAAACCAGATTTTTAACGCTAAATTTCCATGCAAAATTATCACCTTCTTGTTCACAGATATGAGCCAGGTGTTGCATGTCAATTTACCAGTTAGCAAGAAACACAACGTCGCTCTTATCAAATAAAAAAGGCTGCAAGCTGCTGCTCTACTATCGTGCCTGTCTGGTTCGCCAGGTTTCTGTCCTTGAGGACCCTTTGGGACGTGAGTTTGATACCTCAAAACATCGGATAACTATAAGGAATCCTTTTTGTCTTTCAAGAACATCACATTACCAGTGCCAGATTAGAGCACTGCACTGGCTCGGGCTTACCCGAAAGCCTGGGCCGGGCCGGGTAGGGCAGTTTTTTCACGGGCTCGGGCCGGGCTCGGGCACGGCATGTGCTTTGTGACCCGGGCCCGAGCCGGGCTCGGGTCTTTTGACGCGGGCCCGGGCTGGGCTCGGACTTTCTGGTGGTGTTCATGTAACGTGGATCGAGTTATCCTCACGCGTATCGACTCTGAAAAACATGTTTTTTTCGGTCTCGGGCCGAGCCGGGCCGGGCGGGTAACGTAGATTATTTCCGGGCCCGGGCCGGGCTCGGGTCTCGCCATAAAACTTTTGGTCGGGCTCGGGCGGGCAGCCCAACGTAAAAACGGGCCCGGGACAGGCTCGGGCTGAAAAAATTGGCCCGTGCAGTGCTCTAGGCCAGATACCTAGTTATCGAAGCTGGTGTCAAAGACGCTCATTGAAGAGCGGCTTACACCGACTGGCACACATGCAGTGACACAAGTTGGCATGAAAGAGGTTCATGGAAGACCAGCACAAATCGAGGGGTACAAACCAAGTGCGACAAGTCGGTGCTAAAGAGTTTTTTCGAACAGCGGTACCTACGCAGTTCCGCATCAACAGTGACCCATTTTGACCTCAGAAACGCTCGTTGAGGAGCGCGTATGTACACACCGCTACGCACTCAGTGATCCAAGCTGGTTCGAATGTTGACTATGAGCCCTGTTCAGCACAGTATACCCGATGTGCTACCCATTCAACCAGGGACTACCCTGTTACCCACGTAGGTGGGATAACGGACACGAACATGCAAATAAACCAGGGTATATATATATATATATAGAGAGAGAGAGAGAGAGAGAGACAGAGAGATAGACCTCAGAAAGGGCGTGAAGTTCCCTAATGATGCTAAAGCGGTTTCCGTGATCTTTTTGTAGCGAATTCAGTAAACAAACAATGAGTGTCCATATTTTGGTGCAGTAGCCATTTTGTTTCATACCGTGCACTCTTTTTTTCTACTATGCACTCTGCAGCGCTACCATAGCGAATGGAGTTGGCCTGCTGCAATTCTGCGCTGCTTGCGGTAACCTACCTGCCACGTGTTCTTTGATCCGCTGTGCGATGGGGCCATGTTCCTCCGCCTTACATTTTCCTCGCAGGACAACAATAGCGGCTGGTGGCTCTCCAAGCACCGGGTGCGCAACACCGAGCACGGCTACTTCGGCCACCCACTCAAGCACGAGAACGCATTGCTCCACCTCGAAGGGCTCCACTTTGGTGTCGAAACACTTCATGACGCTCTTCAGCCGCTCGGTCACAAATAGCCGCCCAGAGTGGTCGTAGTAGCCCATGTCACCTGCGCGCACACTCTGCGTCACTCACCGACTTCCTACTACCAGTCACGTGACATCGTAGAAGCCCAGGTTCTCCGGGAACATACAGCATCTAAGTGATGTCAATCTTTCCACAAATCACATGAAGTCTGATGCTTGCTGGGCCGCGCTTTATTGCGAACACAGCAGCCTACGCAATTTCATTGCAGCCCATCTCACGATGACTGTCGATGTGATAGCATTAGCAGCCAAGAAATGTAGAGCGACTAACCGTATTGCTGAATACACGTTTCTTAGGATCTGTAGTGATCAACGTGGGGTTTCCAGGGTTTCGGCTATTTGTGACATACACTCTCTCCTGGATCGGCCGACTAAGCTATGACACTAGCTTGTTAGGGTCGCCCGGGAACAATAAGGCCTGACTACGACTGACAACAGATTGACGACAATGGAATAACGAAGACAGAATGCGGTCCAGGAAACGACGAAAGCGTGATGACGGCAATGACATGACGCAGACGGGAGGATGATTCTGAAGTGATGACTAAGATATACCGAGGACACGGTAACAAAGATGGCCCCATGAGACACGGATGACGACGGGTCTAGGATGACGATGGCGTGATGATGACGGTACGACTGGAATCGCATGACGAAGCAGGAATCAGTACCACGATGGCATTACGACAATGGTATGATGACAAATGGGTGACGACGACTGTGTGACGAGGACACAATGACGCCAGAAGAATGACTACGCAATGATTATCATGATGTGACAAGTTCTAACATCGATGGAACGAATAAGGCGCTATGAAGACGGCATGAGGACAATTAATGAAAGCGACAACCTTCTCAGAAAACTCGAGGAGCGTCGGAACGACGGGAACCAGCCCAGCGTAATGACTAGCACACTTGCGGAACATGCTCAGACCACTGATCATGTAGATATCCCTTAATGTGAAATAAGCTTGAGCCAGCGCCTCTGTCTTCAGTCACAACATACCTGCATCTAGACGAGTGCATGAACTTTGAATCGCAACTGCGGATATCTTAGGCCGATCAGCACCCACAGCCTACGGCATGTATTCAACTGCATATTACCTCGTGCTCTTCTTGTTTTCCTTTTATTGTGAACAAGGATCTTTTGTGGAGGCCAAAATGTGAATTTTTTTTCTTTAATATATCACTTCGGTCAGCATCAGTATTTGTTTTATTTTAGTTCACGCTTTCAGTTTCTAGCCGCAGTACTGTAAGTTTATATACCACAGGCTCTGCCGAATGTAGTAAGGTACGTACAGCAATAATATATTCCTCTTTTTTTTTGTATAGGAATAAAGAGCATAAACAACAAAAAAGTTAGAATGAAACCTGGTACTAGCTCTTCGCGCGTTATGTGCATAAAAACACCGTTCACGTGGGCATTGCTACTGCGTTCAAGCGTAAGATGGTAGAGGCTTGGGATAGTCGGTACACTAACGACTGAATTCTTTATTCAGAAAGGAAAACGTATATACAAAAAGAAAAAAGAAAGAAAAGAAGGGTATATCACTGCGCACGGGCCGAAAATAGACACTCATTAGATTTGGATTTCCGGCGAGTTATGACGGTTCCGGAGATATGTTAGTTCTGCCTCAGACAAGGCCACAGACGGAGTGCTGACGCAAGACGCACCATTCCTTGCAATGGCAGCAGCCTCAAAGATTTCTCGGGCACACGCGTCATGGTAGCGTGTGTGTGTCTCCCTTCTTGTCTTCTAGTGTTTTTTTTTTTTTGCTCTGTTTCCCTCTCGAGCTTTCAAGCGTATACATATAAAATTCCCTCATTCATGTTTGGCAGCTCACCTGTGCGCAGCCAGCCGTCAGCGTCGAGAGCAGCAGCTGTCGCCTCGCAGTGTTTGTAGTAACCTGTCATGATGTTCGGTGAGCGCACCAATATTTCGCCACGTTCCAGCGGAAGCATCGTCCTCTGGGACTTCGGATCGAGGATCTACGGTGCCAGAATATAAGCAATTTACGTGGCTGCTATCATCATCGTTTATTTGCCTTACAATCCCGCCACAGATCAATACCTAATCGGCAAAGAAAACTATAGACAAAAGAACATCGATCATACTAAGGCACGGTTTTTAGCAGACAAAAATTCATTTACTCCAGATGATAAGGACGATACAGCAAGGGGCCCGTTCATACAGTGTTTCCACAGAGACGAGATGCAGAAGCGTTCACGACATTAAGTAAAGTGTGAGGTCGAGCACCATGTCACATGGGAAGACTAAAAGTGCCTTCCTGACTATAAATGCATTACAAGCCCTGGCTCAATGTCAAAGTACATGGCGCAAGAGGTGACACATTAAATTGTAGCAGATTTTAGTGCAATTTTTGGTGCGACAAAATGTTTGTCGAGGGATAACGCATGGTTCCGGTCAGAGCCATATTGAACACATTGCAAACCATTGCACTGTGGCGTAAATGTCATTTGCAGTTGGTGGAAATATATAGTGAGGCAACGTTTATAGGTGTACGATGCAAAGGTGCACTAACGTCGTGCTTTCTAAGGCCACTAGGTACGTGGTAGTAACATTCGGGGTCGATCTTACTAATGGGTCGGCATTGTTGCTCTGCACTGCCCCAGACTGCAAGCTGACAGCGTCACGTGACGGCACACTCGACAGTTCACCAATCCCTTGCAGACAGGTGTCTCAAACTCACATCCAAGACCGGGCCACTCATATACCATATTGATTGGTAAAGGCGGCATTGTGGCATGCTAGCGGAAGACAGGAGAGTAGATTTTGCCAATATCGCCACAAGTACAGCAAGCCCCAAAATAGGGCTCAAAGTTCGGTACGCCTTTTTGTGGGGATAACAAAAAAGGACGAAAAACGTTTTATTTCCTGTAATCGACACTCCGTTGCCTTCACAGGTGCTGGCCGAATGCCTGGCAACGCTTTACTGGGACCAAGGCTGGAATGTGCGCAGCTAGATACTGTGCTGCCGCAGTCCTTATGATAAGCCGGAGATGTGTGTCAGTCATCCTTGAGTGCAGTGACGACTTGATCACGTTTATCAAATAAAATACCTTCGCACATGGTGCATATTCTCGCAGGTCTCTTAGGCAGTGCAAGAAATATGCGTTCTTCAATGAAAAATTATATTGTGGTACACCGACGTCTTGAAACTTCAGCTTGAGCGTCGTGCTGGCCTGCAGCTGTCAGTTGATCTTGTAGTTCAGAAGCCAGACCTTCTACTTGCACCAAGATTGGCAGCGAGAAAAACTTGCAATATGTAGGGAAGCCAACATGCATGCCTTGGAACTGTTTTCCCGGTTTTTTTTTGTGGGGGGGGGGGGGGGGAGGGGAGGAAGCGGCTTGTTGCTCAACAAACAAAAGACCGTGCGGACTGCTATGTTCTCAATTTTTCTAGTAAATTCATAGTGGAAAAATATTCGAACATTCCATGGCTTACCTGACGCTGAAAAAGGTGCATTTTTTCGTAGCATGCGAAGGTTTCGTTAAACATTACAATAATGACTATGCTCCTGCCTTGAAGTTCAGCGTTATATAAGGGTGTTCAGGAGCCCAGTAATGTCGGATAAAAACGCAAAGGCACTATTTCAGGTGCTTTTCATCTGAGAGTTAGCGACCTTTTTTCCTTTGGATTTCATGAGTGCGTCATTATCATGCAGCAATTCTTTCAAATATTTTTGCCCTACTGAGCCATCGCACTTCAGTGTGGTACGCAATGCCATATTGCCCAGTGTTGCCGGCCTCTAACAACTTATGGTGGTTCATTTTGTTTAACCGAGTGAATTTTAATATTACTAAACAGTGTTGATGACGTAGTTTGTTTTCACTGATTTGCGCCATATACCTCTTTGTGCAAAAGTCCGAAGAGCCCGTTCTGGCGTCCAACAGGTCATGGGGTGCCGTTAATTGTGAGGAAGACAAACTTCTCCCATAGTAATTATGCCCACTCGACCCCTTTTATTGCGATGGCAATTATATGGACACTCCAGGTGCATTTCTGCCGTCGCCGTTGCCGTGGTCGTCGCTGTGAGGTTTCGTATAAAGTACAAGGGCGGTAACACCGTCGCCACGCGGCGTATGCTGTTTGTGCTATTGAAAGCGCGCGAGGGGAGCCGACCATCGCGGCTTAATCTGGCGCGCGCAAGAGAGGGAAGCGGACAGGAACCTCGCCGTCTTCCGAAAGGCCGTGGGCTTGATGGCAGGGAGGGGGTAGGGGCAACGTTGTTCTCCGATTGCAACTGCGCATATCGCGACCGTGCCCATGGGGAGCCGGCAATCACGACTCTATCTCGCGCGCACAGGGACGGGAAGGGGGCAGTCAGCGCGGGAGGGAGTAGGGGCGGCGTTCAACTCCGGCACCAACTACATCCTTTGCGCACCGGGCTTGGTAGCGCGCACCTTCTCTTGAAAGCAATCTGCAGGTGGTTCATGCCTTTGTTCGTGCGGCGTTCTCGTCGCTTAGTTTGCATTGAAGCGATAGAGAGCCCGAAGGTAACTTCGCGCGCTGCTGGTTCCCGCGCTTCCTCAGGCCAGCGTTTTGATAGCGAGTGTCCGCGGTCATCAAGCGTGATGTGTTCATGTTTCTTGTGCGAGCTGACACCATGCTTGTTAATATAGTTAGCGAGTATTATCAAGTTTACACGGCCGCTAAAACTACTATCCTTACTTCGTGTACTTGTCTACAAATTTGCTATCGCAATTGATGCTTCTCCTTTCGGGTGAAATTGCGGCTTTTTTCATGCACTGAGGAATGGTTGGTACCAGTGGTTCTTTCTTTCATCGAGACCAGGTCAAGCAGATTCTCTGGGACGTCAAAACATCCGTCAGTGCGTTTGACTGAATGGCATTTTGAGCAATGACGTTAATGCCAGTGACACCGTCGACATCATTTTAAAACGCCACACACCCGCGGTATAACTTGTTGAGACCTCTTTCAATGCCAGCGCTGATCTCATTAGCACGTTCAGCAACAGTATTTGCAGAAGTCTGCGTGTTTTCAGCCCCTGTTTTGAGACCTAAAGTGTTACGCGTCGCCGTGCGCCATTATAATAGCGGCGTCAGCTGGAAAGAGGAGGCAGTGTGCGAGCCAGCTACAGAAGGAAACTTTTGAGGGGCCGACTGAATGTCTGGTGTTTAGGCTAGAGCACTGCACGGGCCTGATTTTTCGGCCCGAGCCCAGCCCGGGCCCGCTTTACGCGGCCCGAGCCCAGCCCGGGCCCGTAATACAAAGCCCGAGCCCGGCCCGGGCCCGGGCGTACATGACCGCGACCAGCCCGGGCCCGCGGTTCCAAGCCCGGGCCCGACCCGGGCCCGTGTTACTGAGCCCGGGCCCGGCCCGGGCCCGGGCGTTCATTACTAAGCTTAGCTAGGGCCCGCGTGCGCATGACCAGGCCCGGCCTGTAAGAAAAAAAATTTCTTTTTACTTACAGATTGTACCGTATCTGTCAGCCTCACCTTCTCGAGGTTTAATCAGCTGCAGTATAAGCAATAAAAGGCCGAAATATGTTTCTCCCACGGGAACATCAGTAATCCGGCCCATTGGCTGTGCTACTATTTTTCTGGTGGTGCGCATGCACTTACCTTCATTTGTACGATATGGTTCTATGATGTCATTTAGCGTGCAAATATACATGGCGTTTCATTTTAGTTGAACCAAATTTTTAAAGATTGCTCGTGGCAGATAGCACAGTTATAATCCTTGATCTAAACTACTCGATGAGGCGGCCATTACTTCCACGAGAAATCAAAACGCCTAATTGAAGTATTAACATAATTACGCTAATTAACGTTTTAATTAATTATTTCATGGCACATATTTCAATCTACGAATTATAGCCGCCGAGTTCGCAAGGCGTAGCCACTTGGAACGAATTCTCAGGACTAAACGAGTTTCCAGATAATTTTCAGTGCCCGACGAAATCAATCAAATCAAATCAATTTATTGTCCAGTTTACACGCTGGACGGTCATTTTGGACTAAAAGCTACATATGTAGCTTGACGTGACCAAAAAGACCAGGCAAGGCAATAGCACAGCAAACAGTGTGCACACATGCACAATAATTCGCGTATATTTTCAGCTGTCGCTGGAATTCCTCATAGACGAAATAGCTATGAACGAAAAGACAAAGAATATTTGCGTCACGGCGAGTTAACAGAATTTGAAAAAGTTTTAACAGAATGCATTTTAAAGAACAGTACATTAACAATACTAGCTATACAAAACAACGCAATACCAGCTATACAACATAGCATGAGACTGAATTTTATAAGATCAACATTTGCTAAGAAAACGAAACAGCATTTACATTATATACTAAGAACCATACACAAAGGCAGAATAATAATCACATCAGATACATTACAAGCGACCAAAGTGTCAGCTGAGTTCTTTCTTACTGAAATTACCGCCATCTTTGCATCGGTTCAAAGTGAATGGTAGGTAATGTATTAACGACTGATGCTTACAGAGTGTTCTGAAGTATGGAACTGACCATATCTCAGGATTTTTTCGTGTTCGCATTAATGCGACGACGCTCTAAGGAGGCTAATTGTTTTATGTAGTTCCAAGCTAATTCTGACATTCTGGTCAAAACGCCTAATTGAATATTTACATAATTACGTGAATTAACCTTTTCATTAATTATTTTACGGCACATCTTTCAATCTACGAATTATAGCTGCTGAGTTCGCAAGGTGAACTCAGTGGAAAAAAACACTTGGAAAAAATTCTCAGGACTGAACCAGTTTCGAGATATTAATTTTCAAAGTGTCCGACGAAATGCATGGGCGTTTCAGTTAACTTCTTGAGGAAAACGCTCTTTTATGCATTGAAGCACAAAAGTAACTGGCCTTAGCGCTAAAATAATGCCATAATATCGACACTGGTAATAGTGCGATCGTAAAAGCGGTAACATGGAAATGATTTGAGGAGTGGTTCTTTGTATAATTTGTTTTTCCTTAGCGGGAAACAATGTTCGTTTTTGCGGAAAATAAAAAAAAAATTGCGTAGCTTGCACTGTCGGCGCAATGCTAAAGAGACAGCGGAGATGATGGGCACCTAGCTAGTCCTGGCTTTTGGGCTAGACTAAGCACTAGAGCACTGCACGGGCCCCGGCCGGCCCGAAAGCCCGGGCCCGGCCCGGCCCGCGGGCCGGGCTGTGCCGTCCGAAGCGTTTGTCGGCGGGTTCGGGCCGGGCCCGGGCTTAAAGCCGCGGGCCCGGGCCGGGCTCGGGCTTGAGGCCGCGGGCCCGGGCCGGACTCGGGCTTGAAGCCACGGGCCCGGGCCAGGCTCGGGCCCGCTCATTGAAGGGCCTAAGTAGGCCTTCGAGCACACGCGACCGTTATGCATTGCATGGTTCAATGCATTCTGTGCCAAGCTGAAGTGACACGTGCAAGATGACTGTCATCATCATCATCAGCCTATATTTATGTCCACTGCAGGACGAAGGCCGCTCCCTGCGATCTCCAATTAACCCTGTCTTGCGCTTGCTGATTCCAATTTGCGGCTGCGAATTTCCTAACTTCATCACCCCACCTAGTTTTCTGCTGTCCTGGACTGCACTTCCCTTATCTTGGTATCCATTCTGTAGCTGTAATGGGCCATCGGTTATCCATCCTACGCATTACATGGCCTGCCCAGCTACATTTTTTCCGCTTAATGTCAACCAGAATATCGGTTATCCCCGTTTCTTCTCAGATCCACACCGCTCTCTTGACTGGTATATCTTATCAGATTACTATATCTTATCAAAGAGAATAGTAAAACAGATGAAGTTCTCGTTTTTAACAGCGGAGCTGTTTCAGCCGGGCGTAATGCGTCCGCTGAATCCAAAAATGTGGGTCGATCCTGGCAGCAGTGCAGAAAGGGTCCAAGCGCAATGGCACATACACCTGTCAACTGGCGAAGCTGAGCCTGGTTACGTCTAGCTAAGCATGGTGGGGACTAATTGCCTATCGATAGGCAATGGATAGTCAATCAATAGCTAGTCGATAATCGATCAATAATCAATAAATTCCCGAAAATGCTGGGGTGACTTGATAGTGCTTAGCCTAGCCCAAATACGTGGCCAATACCTTACGATAGCCAGTCGACAGCCAATAAATAGCTAATCGATAATGGATTAATAATCAATACATTCGGATAACTTGGTAGTGCTTAGCCTATCCCAAATACGTGGCCAATTTCTTATAATAGACAATCGATAGCCAATCAATAGCTAATAGATAATCAATCAATAATAAATAAATTCCGGGAAATGCTGGGGATGACTTGGTAGTGCTTAGTCTAGCCCAAAAGCCAGGACTAGCTAGGTGCCCATCATCTCCGCTGTCTCTTTAGCATTGCGCCGCCAGTGCAAGCTACGCAATTTTTTTTTATTTTCCGCAAAAACGAACATTGTTTCCCGCTAAGGAAAAACAAATTATACAAAGAACCACTCCTCAAATCATTTCCATGTTACCGCTTTTACGATCGCACTATTACCAGTGTCGATATTATGGCATTATTTTAGCGCTAAGGCCAGTTACTTTTGTGCTTCAATGCATAAAAGAGCGTTTTCCTCAAGAAGTTAACTGAAACGCCCATGCATTTCGTCGGACACTTTGAAAATTAATATCTCGAAACTGGTTCAGTCCTGAGAATTTTTTCCAAGTGTTTTTTTCCACTGAGTTCACCTTGCGAACTCAGCAGCTATAATTCGTAGATTGAAAGATGTGCCGTAAAATAATTAATGAAAAGGTTAATTCACGTAATTATGTAAATATTCAATTAGGCGTTTTGACCAGAATGTCAGAATTAGCTTGGAACTACATAAAACAATTAGCCTCCTTAGAGCGTCGTCGCATTAATGCGAACACGAAAAAATCCTGAGATATGGTCAGTTCCATACTTCAGAACACTCTGTAAGCATCAGTCGTTAATACATTACCTACCATTCACTTTGAACCGATGCAAAGATGGCGGTAATTTCAGTAAGAAAGAACTCAGCTGACACTTTGGTCGCTTGTAATGTATCTGATGTGATTATTATTCTGCCTTTGTGTATGGTTCTTAGTATATAATGTAAATGCTGTTTCGTTTTCTTAGCAAATGTTGATCTTATAAAATTCAGTCTCATGCTATGTTGTATAGCTGGTATTGCGTTGTTTTGTATAGCTAGTATTGTTAATGTACTGTTCTATTGCTAATGTACAATCTATTAGCTATTGATTGGCTATCGATTGTCTATTATAAGAAATTGGCCACGTATTTGGGATAGGCTAAGCACTACCAAGTTATCCGAATGTATTGATTATTAATCCATTATCGATTAGCTATTTATTGGCTGTCGACTGGCTATCGTAAGGTATTGGCCACGTATTTGGGCTAGGCTAAGCACTATCAAGTCACCCCAGCATTTTTGGGAATTTATTGATTATTGATCGATTATCGACTAGCTATTGATTGACTATCCATTGCCTATCGATAGGCAATTAGTCCCCACCATGCTTAGCTAGACGTAACCAGGCTCAGCTTCGCCAGTTGACAGGTGTATGTGCCATTGCGCTTGGACCCTTTCTGCACTGCTGCCAGGATCGACCCACATTTTTGGATTCAGCGGACACATTACGCCCGGCTGAAACAGCTCCGCTGTTAAAAATGAGAACTTCATCTGTTTTACTATTCTCTTTGATAAGATATAGTAATCTGATAAGATATACCAGTTCAAGAGAGCGGTGTGGATCTGAGAAGAAACGGGGATAACCGATATTCTAGTTGACATTAAGCGGAAAAAATGTAGCTGGGCAGGCCATGTAATGCGTAGGATGGATAACCGATGGCCCATTACAGCTACAGAATGGATACCAAGATAAGGGAAGTGCAGTCCAGGACAGCAGAAAACTAGGTGGGGTGATGAAGTTAGGAAATTCGCAGCCGCAAATTGGAATCAGCAAGCGCAAGACAGGGTTAATTGGAGATCGCAGGGAGTGGCCTTCGTCCTGCAGTGGACATAAATATAGGCTGATGATGATGATGACAGTCATCTTGCACGTGTAACTTCAGCTTGGCACAGAATGCATTGAACCATGCAATGCATAACGGTCGCGTGTGCTCGAAGGCCTACTTAGGCCCTTCAATGAGTGGGCCCGAGCCTGGCCCGGGCCCGTGGCTTCAAGCCGGAGTCCGGCCCGGGCCCGCGGCTTTAAGCCCGGGCCCGGCCCGAACCCGCCGACAAACGCTTCGGACGGCACGGCCCGGCCCGCGGGCCGGGCCGGGCCCGGGCTTTCGGGCCGGCCCGGGCCCGTGCAGTGCTCTAGTTTAGGCAGCTGATGCCTTAAACAAGCTTTTTTTGCATATGTTAGTTTACACTAGAAAACTGCGGCCTGAAAGTGGGTGAAGAGCACCCATTCACTTTTATACGGTGAATTCACTCACTTCATTCAGTTTTTTTTTTGCTGCAGCAAAATTGCTGTTACCAAACATTTAGCGCGCTCGATGCTTGCAGAGTCTATGAAGGAGCCGTGATGCACCGTGTAATTGAATTGGAATAATATAGGCGGCGTGGTTCAAAAGATAACGGAGCTAAGCATCAATGATCAAAGTAAACATGACTCTGTAACACCATTCCCGAAACATAATTGTACATTACCTTCACTTGTGTATCGGCAACAGGAAAGCCCACGCTGTCGAAGCATAACCGACCAGCTGGGCGGCAGCAGACCACTCCACTCGCCTCAGACAGGCCATAGACTTTCCGGAATTCCGTAGGCTTCAACGCCGAGATAACGAGCACCGCCGTGCTCTTCGGCAGAGTTGCACCTAAGCTGACAACCTTCCTCAATGAAGGAAGCCTCGTACCCGTAGTCGCGACTGCGCTTGCCAGTAGGTTCAGCACTGAAGGTGTCGTCATAAGAAGGGACACCTGAAATGTCCATGGGAATGAAGAAGTCATCAGTGACAAAATACGACATTTCCACTTATTTGACACCAAATTTGGGTAAAAAAGATTATTTGTATTTTCTGATAGTCTATGGTGTTGCTACCGGCGTTATTATCGTGACACACTGGGATGGCAATTATTCTATCTGAACGTTTCTTTCTATGTCAAGCATGTGAACGTTAGTCTATCAATTGAGTGTCTAGCGAAATTTCAGTACAAATGTCAGCCGCTTGACGCCTTTCTCTGTCTTTCCGGGGAAACTAACTGCTGTGACGCACTTGAAAAACCCTATTTTCATGGCGACGATATCAGTGCAATTAAGAGCGCTGGAAAGCGTAATATGCCTGTTTACAGTTTCTTCAAGAAATTATATCTCTCGTGCAGTTGATATTTTAACAAAAAGCCGGCAGATCCCACGCGCTGTGGCAATCGATGTTATGTGAAGCAGAGGGCGGATAGCCTACCAAGTTAACGAAACGACCATGAGAGCACGAAGATGTAGGCGGCTCTTTCATGACCTACATGACACGCATGTCGTGACATTCATGTGATGAGTCCTCAGGAGTACCTTTAGATACACCTAAGAGTCATTGTCTTTTTTGCTGAGTCATTGTCATTTATTCTGAGTCATGCTCATGACTATGATTTCTAGCAGCATCCTTGTGTGTTTTCTTCCCTTAGTGCCCACGTACGAACCGATTGCAGTGGTTTTTGAGTGTTAATCTTCTTTTGCTGAGTCATTGTCATTTTTCTGAGTCATGCTCATGACTATCACTTCTACCAGCCTCCTGTAGTGTTTCCTTTACTTAGTAACCACGTTAGAATCCATTTAAGTGGATTTTGAGTGTTAATATTTATTCGCTGAGTCATTGTCATTTTTGCTGAGTCATGCTCATGACTATGATTTCTACCATCGTCTTTAGTGATCCCTTCACTTAGATCCCACATCCGAACCCATTCCAGTGGTTTTTGAGTGTTAATCTTTTTCCCGCTGAGTAATTTTCATTTTTGCTGAGTCATGCTCATGACTATGATTTCTGCCATAGTCCTTTAGTGTTTCTTTCACACTTAGTGCCCAGGTTCGAACCCCTTCCAGTGTTTTTTAAGTGTTAAACTTTTTCGCTGGGTCATTGTCATGACCTACATGACACGCATGTCATTATATTCCTGTAATGACATATCATTTATGTTTGTCATATACTCTTTTCATAGTACGTAAATTTCGGTACGTACGAAGTTAACGAAACGACCATGAGAGCACAAAGTCGTAGGCGGCTAGATAGATACGGCCAAAGTAGCAAATGTTTGACAAGAAATGCGTTGCATTTAAAAGTGAGCAATTTTCTGGGCAATGCTGGCAAATTAGTAAGTTTGCTGGCTCATTGGGGACTCCACGTCATCTATATAGATCTATCGCTGGTTTCGTGTAGTCATTTTTACGACTGTGTGTTTCATGCGGAAGTCAAATTATCAAAATGAATACCTACCAAGTCGCCGAGCTTTCGTTTCTTGTAATTAAGAGCTATAAGGAAATAGCGACGCCCTAGTTCTCTGACTATTTAAAGTGCTATATTAAATGCCTACATAGTTTCGCCGCTGCTCGGGAAGACCGAAAAATTCTTGCATTTTGGGCTGGGGAAGCACTAAAATTTGAGGTTTCATCTGTGCAAAATTGATAAGTTCTATATTCGGAACGCCATCAGTGTACGCAATCACAACATTGCCACCCAGATTTTCAAACCGAATATTACCACCATTCTAGAACTGTACAACAAGATGCTTCTTAACCGACTTATTTGAGTATGAGACAGAATGGCTCGTTTTTCAGGAAGTGGCTAATTCAAGCCGCAGTGGATTGACCGGTAATAGATGCAGCAACAACATTTTGTGCCCTCCTAAATGACAATCATTTAAGGACGTGGGACATTACCCCTTAATCCACCGCTGCTATTGAACAGTGTCTTCAGTACAGAGAGCTTCTTCTCACCGCAATGCCTCTATGTCAAGATCGAGTAAAAAGCCTACGAGTTTACTTACATTCTTCGTGTTCCTTGTATTTTGCGCAATTCACGAGCAAAGCTAGAAATGCGATGCTCTTCCCATATTTCTAAAAAATATCTTCTGTAAAGTTATGATAATGTAACATTTGATTCCCGAAGATCTGCCCACTGCCTTTTTGTTCGTTGAATAACGTGCATATATTCATATATAAGCACTAAAGGTCAGGTTTCTTCGAAGGCCGCAGCCCCGAAGTAGAGCCTTTGCGCAGTCTTTTTTTCTGCGCGTCTAATATTCCTAAGCTGTTGGAAGAATCTTAAAGTTGAACTTTATTTCACAAGAAACACTCCCTGTACTAACTATGTTAAAACTCTTGTTACAACTCTGTTAAAACTCTGTACAAACTCTTGTTAAAAACCTAACCTTTTGAGATCACACTAAACTCTTGTTATTGCCGATATAGCGGACACGTTCCTTGAGATTGCGATACCGGAGCATGGGCCTCAATATTTTTCGCTTTCCAGAGTGTCGTAGAAAGAAACTTGTCGAGCAGCCACGTGTAAGATTGGACGATTACACGATTGCTGCTGCGAACTGCATTTAACGTGTGCTTGCTCATAGCGACGATCATAGAGAAATTAAAAAAAAGTACCGAATGTCTTTGATCAAAACAAACGGGCCATGCAAATTGTTTATATCGACGACGTAGTTGCCGGCGCCGACACTGAACATCGGGTTATGATGCTTTTCCTGGAAACGTAAGCACTCATGAAGTCGCTAGGTATAGCGCCAGGCAAGTCGAATAGCACTGAAGGGACTTTGATGAGCATATTTGACAGTTAACAAGCCTGTAACTAACGAAATGATTGCTCTTCTGAAAACGTGAGTTGCTATTCAAGAAAGAAAATTCTACAAACAAAAGTGTCTTTCATGGCGCAAGTAGAACACGACCAGCAACATCAATTGCTTTAACAGAAACCTACCCACAATATACATCGACAGCCTGGGTACCACAATAAAAAGGTAAGAAGAAAACGACCGGGAACTATAGCATTCTGTTGTCAATTTCGACACCAACGCGCCCAGTACGAGTACTACTTCATCTCCAGCGTGAAATAAAAGTACGTGTCGAGCTGCGCTCCAATTACGCATTAGGGAGTTTTCACTTAATCGCGATTTTACTTAATCGTCGTTCATTTTTGTTTAGAGAGAAGCTGTTGGGCGCCAGTTCCAGAGGCGAGCGTCGGCGTCGGCCTCCCCCGGCGCAATGAAGCGACCGAGCACAGCGAAGGATGAAAGAGCGAACGCGTAGCGCGGCCGGGAATAAAAGGCGGCGATAGCGAAAAGAGCACGAGGTGGAAAGAGGAGGAGGGTATGGCGAAAATGTGAGAAGAAACGCGTAGAGCGGCGCAATACGGGCTCTGCGGCCAAGATGGCTACGTGGAGGCGCAAGAGTAGCGCGCGTCCTCTGTTCACTGATGAAGCCAACGATAAGGCATGCGGCGAGCGCGTCAACAAAATGAGCGGCGGCTGCTGTAAATCGCCGACACGCGTACCCCACCCTCTGCCTCCCGCGATCTCGCGATCTTCCGGTTAGCGAAGCAGTCACGCCACACTTCGCTCCATTTGGGACGTTCCGCACGAGACAAAGTGTCCATGCCAGCCAATATATCGCGAAATGAAACCAAGCATGGAGCTGCGCTGAAATTTCACATTAGGGAGTATCGTAATCGTCGGTGAATTTTTCAAATTTCTATGAAAGCCATAGAAGCGCGTTTATGCTTTACTACTCAGGTCCGTCTACTACCTGAATTATGAGATGATGGCTATCTTTGTTGCATATTTTGTACAGCTAGCCTCTGTCTTTACATGAAAGAACAAACATCAAGAACAGATGTTTTAGTAAAATGTTTCTTACAACTTTTCCAAAATGAACTGTTGGTCAAAATCGCTCCAGTGCTTTGCGGAATTGCACTCTCGTGAAGCACAGCAGCCAGCCGACTGATGCCACAGCGTGTACCGGGAAGTGCGACTATTCAAGTTGCATCTTCAAGTTATTTATTAAACACTTTGCACTTATCGGTATCGCAACTCTGTCTCTGTGGTTGATTCTATAATTATAATCTTGAACAGAAATGTTATAATGTATACCATAACGTATAAAACATACCGTAAGCACACCCGTCAAAACAGTATTTCCAATCACATTAACTTCGCAAATCTTCTCCAAGGGAGTGATGAGCCTCCAACTTTTCTTATCTGACACGGGAAAAAACTATGTAAAGGTGAATAGCTTGGAGTAAGGACGTTGCCAGTTTAACGCCATGTCGTTACCTTTTCATTTTTCGCCGTAGAAATAAAGTCGTCTACCGACCAATCAATACCAGGAATCTGGGACATCGCCGAACAGCGCCTCTAGCGGCCGCCTCTGAAAACATGCGCATTTTCTATGGGAGAGTGTCGTTTTTCCCAAATAACTAATCATAGAAGTCATCTTTCAAAATATTACCGTGCAAATAGGCTCTAGGAGCTTAGCCCGACATCTCATGCAAGCGGTACCATTACTTACGACAGAAAACCCGTTCCAAATCGCGGGCGAAGTTCGAAGTATGGGAGTCTATGGAAAAGGCCAAATTTTGGAGGCTATTTTGGCCAGTAAAAAGCAATTTGCGATGAGCCTATTGCATCGATCGACGTATTATTGGGGATTTATCAACTTCAATGACTTGGCTTTCAGCTAGTTGCAGCAGCAACTCTTGAAATGGCAAAAAAGTCGTTCCAAAATCGCAGTTTTCATAACAAGGTCACAGAATTTATTGTGGTACGCATATAAACCTAGTTTTTACCTCCGGCAGCACTCAAACCGATAGCCGAGCGTTCTGCGCGACCACCGATTAGGATCGCTGATACCACGATTGGCAGTTCGCAGGTTCAAAGCCAGCGGCGCCGCCATTTTTTTTTATCACTTTGTCGCTGCTCAGTTTGGCCGTTTCCCGCCAGATGGCATATTCCGAAACGCAGGTCATTTAGTTGCGGTTCTTGTTTCGTTTATTTCTACTGTACTCTTCCTAAAAAAATAGCTGGCTGGTTTCGTGAACATGCGAACGTGCTTCCAAACTTCTTTTGCACTTTAGGTGTAATGTATTTTAGACAATAAACCCAACTTTGTGTTTTCAAAGCTGATTTCTTTCTTAAGGCAAACATTTATGAAGACATTACTAAGAAATATTTTTGCCTATTCAGCTATGTCACGGAAAGGCCTGTTTGTGCGACTTTTGTTCAGCCTGAAACGTACCACAAAAATAAATAGCTTCCCGTGAGTGCAATTAAAAGGCGCAGAAGTAGAAAACTTGGCTGCAGCCCCAGACGTAGTATTCTTACAAAGGAATGCAGAAGCTATTTGACGGAGTATATTTGCATTATATCAAAGCAGAATTTTTGCGTACCGGATCTTCGGTGCAAATGAAGGCTGTCCAAATTATTTCACAAGCGTTTTTGCTTAGTACAAACCAATACCTCGAAACATAAACATTCTATCCTCAATATTCAGCGCACGTGTCTTATCATTTGAACCATTCTCATATACCTTCACGAAATTCCCGAAATACTAAAGGTCTTCATATCCTTTTACCACGACGTACGCAGAGGAGTATTGGAAATAATGCGAAAAGACACCGAGGCGTGTTAATGTAGTTTGTCGTGTAAACATAGAGAACTATTCCAATTACAGACCAAACACTTTTTGAGTTATGCCCACAAACCGTTGCAAGAAGACATTTTTTTTTCGGCTAGAATCACCAAAGTTACTATGGCATTCTGCTGTTCTGTTCTTAACTAACTGTATTGCTGAATCAGATCGCAGCACCACGATATAATTACTGGTACAATTCTTCAGTAATTCTGTAAGAATTTTCTCCTACGCTAAATTTAACGTGCTTGGACAATTGAAGAAACATGAGAAAGGACCGTGAGGCTTGCAGAAATGTTCCCTTATTATAATCGTTTATCACCCGTATCGGTACGGTGGTATTGTCATGATCACTCCAGCGTCCACGGACACCATTTATCACTTTACTGCCTGTAAAAAAAATACAAAAGTGTCGTTCCTTGTGCTTGAGTAGCACAATCGCAGCTGATCCTTTCATATGGGCCCACTAAGCTACACCTTCTATTTCTGCCATGGTGCCACAAGAGATGTCAATTTCACTCTTGAATTTCTCCCTTTCAGTTTGCTAGAAAGTATAGGGACGTACACAAGACGAACAGGCGAAGTTTTGAAGTAGTCCTGAGGTTTTAGTAAAATTTCATAGGCAATGTTATTATCCTTTATTAGTTTACATATTTATTACACCTGATTGGTGATAATAATGACGTGCTACATAATAGTTCAGTTCTTCTACTTAATAAGTCGTGTCTGAGTCTGTTGTCCTGAAAATTAACCAGGTGTAAGCACTGCATGACGTTGGCTGGAAGGCCATTCATTAAAAAAAATTGTGTGCAGAATAAAGAAGATGCAGGTGTTCAATCGCACAGTCGCCGCCAAAAATTTACGCGGCCGAGGTTCTGCGAATAAGTTCATTTTCAACGCAGCTACCCCGCAGCCAGTAAAACTATGCAAAACTTTTGTTTTGTTTACTTTAGACCAGTATACGCTGTAAATCCGAATACTACGATGCGTGACTAAGGCGTAGAAATATAAATATTTTTTCACCTTCCGGGGTACGAAAGCTTGTGACGCTGACTATACGTTCTGAAGGCGAGGTTGCTTTTTAGCTTATTCGTGATGACAAGCGCCGAGCTCTTGGTGATGGGATATTGGAGCGTAGAATTGTAGAACTTGTGCAAGCTCAGGCGACTTCACGACGCAAACCTAGCGATAGAAGCTCAGAAGGAGGAATAAACATTTATTGTAGAGCCAGCACTTTATGATGGCCGGGCCTAAGCTTCCCATGAGGGGACGTCGAGGGCTTGCCTCGCCGCCGCCTCACGGGCGTGCTGGGTCGCCCAGGTTTGGTCGTCGAGGGCGGAGCTCCGCAGAGCCTCACGCAACCTCGACGAGGGGGTCGTGGTGTTAATGTATGTGTACAGTGCTGGGCACTCCCACAGCACATGCGGAAGCGTAGCCGGGTGAGTGCCACAGCACCGGCAGTTGGGTGTGCTGTAGACTTCAGGGAATATAAGGTGGAGGCGGGCGAGTGAAGGGTACGTATTTGTTTGCAGCAGACGCAGGGTGGTAGCCTGCGCCCAGCTGAATTTGGGGTGAGGTGGGGGGAAAGATCGGCACAGCATGCGTTTAGTTTTTAACACTGATGATAGATGAATAGTCAGAGTAAATGAATGTTACTGTCTAATTCTGGACAGACTCGAGTGTAATGCATACGTTCTAGATCACTGTAGGTTCCATACTAATTCCATACTAGGCATTCCTATTCGAATTTTGGCCTGTCTTAAGCCTACCGAGTCTTAAGTAATGAAAATAGGTGGGAAATTGCTTCTTGGGATGTAGCCGAGGCCATGGTAGATGTGATTAGTAATGCGCTATATGTGAGTAGGCTGACTGGGATTATTATATGAAGTGCGCCAACGTACCTACGTAAAGCCATGGTGGAAATAATGGAGCCCTTTATTGTAAATATATTGAAGCCATCTGAGAGTGTCTCTGGTAAAAAGTTATAAGTTTATTAATATGAGGACTGATTAGCCTTCTGTTAAGCTGTTAGGAAAAATGACATGTACGAAGTGCTATTGTGGTTAAAATTACAACGTTATCAGCGCTTCCAAAAGAAAGTGACTGTACAAGTCCATTTTTCTCGGGCGTTCATGTCACCTAGGTACCACCGCCTGACCCAAGACCTTTATGTTTTAAAATCTGCCCCGATGACGTAAGTTACGTTGCGGAAAAAAATAAACACCCTTTCTAAAGAATGGACCATAACAGCTTGCCGACAAAGCGCAGTACGTTGCCGCAAGTCGTCATTTGTGATAACGATAAGAGCGACAGCCCGTCGTTAAAAATGACTTGTCACTCCCTGGTTTTTCTGTTTTGCTCAAGGATGCAACTAACCCGTACAAGGGTAATCCCTCCCTTCGCATGATGCTTGCTACCTTTCTGGTTCTGGACAAGCGCGTTGTTTGTGTATATTTCAGGCGCTTGGCATCGAAAGGCTTAAACCTTTAAACAGCGAAAGGCTGTCACAGTCGCTTCGGTAGCTGCACGGAAAGCGCGGACAATCAGTCTACTTTCAGCACACGCGCTCTCAACCAAGACATATTTGCGAGAAAGGGGCTCCTATATTACCCATAGCGAGAAATGTATCCACAAATTACACCTCATTATCCCGATGTGTTTACGAGCCGCACTCTGGGCATGTATTCCGTGTTATGACAAAAAATATAGTTTGTGCAGTGTCAGTAGCCTAAAAATAAAACAGGAAATTGAAGTCATCACATCTACTATCCTATATCATAAATTGAAAGAAATAAAACTGAAACTGTACTTCATAATACTCGCACTGCAAACTTTTATTCATGTGATTCATTTCAATTTCCTATCTGTTCCAGGGTAGAAATATGCTGTTCAGTTGGTAAACACAGATTATTTTGCAAAATTTGCTAAGAATTTTTGCCTCCAACATATGTTCCTATTGGTCATGCACATTTCTATCTATCAGATATATGGTCGAAACATCACAAAGTCGAATTGTGAATCATTTAAAAGTTAAACTGGCTTCTCCAAATAGGGGAAATGCCGTAGGAATTTGAGAATGTAATAATACACAATCATTTGGTTGCATAAACTTCCTGATGTATAGGCATGTAATGAAAAGCTCAAATGTATTACAAGGCTATGTCTTTTCGCAGCAATTTCATTCACTGCATTTATAAAGCCATGTACGTTTTCTTTTTTTTTTAGCGCGTCAGTCCAAAAACACATAGCAACTTATTTACCAATGCGATATAAGTTTCAGAAGCTTGTTAATTAGGTTGTCATTTGAGCAAATAAAACGAGAGACTTTCATGCACAGACAAAATAAGCGGCTAAGAGGAACAACTGACTAGTTATTTCAGAAGAATAACTGAGTTTAGCTACGTAGTGTTAAACTATGTAGCTTTAAATAATGCGCATATTTTATACATCGCCGGATAGGGGTCATTGGAGATCGCTAGGCGAGGCCTTCGTCCTGCCATGGACATAAATATAGTCTGATGATGATGATGATGAAACATTGCCGGAGGTGACCACCTCTCATCCAAGAAATATTTTTTACAGTTTAATAATTTATTTATTTGCGCCGTCAGCACTCGAAGGCATTACGGAAGGAAGTGGGTTGAGCAGGCTAAACAAATAATGCAATGATTAAAAAGTAAGTTTCTAATCATATATTTTAGCTGGTGGTACGTGGAAAAAAGTTCAGTGCGCACGACGAAGGCAGCTTTACAATTATACCATATTACCTGACCTTACAAGGAATTTAAAAGGAACATAGTAAGTAATTAACAAATTCAGATTACACAACGTACGGTAGTTGATGTTGCATGAAACTTGCTTTTATTTGTACTCTTTATGATTTCTTTGGGGAGGCGATACCATTCAAGGGCTGTGTGAGGCCAGAAAGAGCTGAAGGAAGTTAATTTGACTAAATCTGATACGTATTTTGTACAGCTGATCAATACGATGTCATATGTATGGTGACGGAGATGCAGTCGTACGCGGATATATCTAGCCAACATATAACGAATTATTCTGTATATCGAACAGCTGTAAAATCGCCTTGAATATTCCATGCAAATGTATCGGGCTGGTGCACGCGTATAAAGAACGCTCGTTCACCAGCGCATTCGATATATCGAACGCGGCGCCACGCAGAAGACCGCATAGTGCACTCCTTTGTACACTTTGAGGTATTCTGGCACCTGGAGGTGGAGAAGAGATAGTGCAGTCAGTGGAGCCCCGTCAGGCTGTTCGGCTGGCCCTCATGCTACCTCGGACGTCAACATTCCTTCTATCCGATTTTGGAGGCGTCGTAGTGTGGGTTGAGTGCCTATTCACGAGTTTATTTTCCGCAAGCGATGGCCGCTACAAGTGTAAAGAAAGAATCAGCTTGGACTTGTCAATGAAGTTGAAAGTCAACCAGCATTTTTTTTGCGGGTAAATAAAGTGTGCTTGCTTCCCCCCCCCCCCCCCCCCCCCTGTTGCGTGCAGTAAGTTAGCGGCTCTCACATGCACTAACCGGTAAGCCACCGCTTACCTGAGGGCCTATTATTTTATATACCGAATTACCTATATAACGAACTTCTTGTGATCCCCTTGAGATTCCATATATCCGGGTTCGACTGTATCAGTTTACGAGTTACAAATTCAACTTTAGCTTTATTTGGGGTTAGAGTAGCTATTCGATCATAAGTTGAACATATAAAACGAGTGGAGTAAATTTGAGTTCTAATGAGGTAATAAATACAATGGAATTTCACACATTGGATGTATACTCAAATTTTGTTCCTATTAGTGTTTTCTATAGTAACATGAGAGAGGATGGTGCCATTATAAGTGTACAGGAGCCAATAACCCAACGTTCGATCCGCAGTGTTACTAATGTCGATATGCCGGGTAAGATTAGCGGTAATAGGTTGACCAGGTAAGATTAGCGGTTCTATGAACACGTGAATACTTTTATGAATATACAGGTGGTAACTCCGTGTTGTTAAGTAAGTAATACCCGTGTCACACGGGCGTTTGGAAGGCCTTCCCACCGATAGTCAGTCGACTCAAAGGTCAAGTTCGAGCTGCTACACGTGCGGTTTCGAAGGCCGCCGAGTCAATAGTCTATCGAGCCAACGGAGCACCCTACAACTCTATTGAAATCTGGGTGGCCTTTGAGCAACGGAAGCGGAAACAGCGCGAACATGCCGTCTCGTTCACAGTGTGCTCGTACTCACGGTTAGAAAGAACAAATCCAACCAAAATGCGCTAAAAATAATATACATGAGTGTTATTAATTATTCAATAAACTATTTTCGCCACTTCATATGTGCGAACTGCACATACTCTCGACAACAGCGACGTGCTTGTGTTCATTCCTTCCTCCATGTTGTCTAGTAAACTCTCCCTCTACTCCATGTGTTGCCGGATTCCGTCATATCACCGCCATTTCGCAACATAAAATAAATTATAGCGTTTTTAAGTGGCTTTAATGTTCTTTAACTTTTGGTTACATGAAAACGAAAATAAAGATCCGCAGCGCCACACAATTTTGCGAGAAACGCCTGAACCACTCAACGGCCTTTCAAAAGTGCCGTGTAGCAGCGCGACAACTCCTTCGAGTCGATAGAGTTGTGGCGTTTCGAAGGCCGTCGACTGGAAGGCCTTCCAAATGTACCCGTGTCACACAGGTATAAGTCGAAGAGTTGTTTTGAATGGGAGTTGCTCAGATGATGTTGCTGCTACGTCTGGTGTGCCGCAAGGCTCCGTGTTGGGGCCGATTCCTTTCCACTTTTTTAATGCGAAAGCATTATATGCCCCATTACGCGAAAACCCGTAGTTGTAGTCGGCGGCGTGACCGAATGACGCTACCAAAAATGGCCGACAGCAAAGAGTAAAAACGCGTAAAAAATGCTCGAATTGATGACAAATTGAGCAGGCAGGTTCATGTAAACAAAGTAAACTAATCCCTTTGAAATAAAAAATAGGTAAATTTTGATCTGGGCGGGAATCGAAACCGGGCCTCCAGGGCGCGGAGGAGACCCAACTTTGTCCCCTACGACCGGATAAACTCATCCTAGCTCGACTCGCAACTCCCACCCCACCACTACTCCGAATTTCACCGCTGCCGAGAAATGTATGCAGCCATCTACGCCTCAAGCTCTGGCGAGGCACCAGCACTGGCCACCCCAACTCTCTGCCCTACGCCACCCCAAGCTACCCATCGACGATCATAAAATCATCCTCCGTCCCCGTGGCGGCCTCAGCCTTCAGACCGTGAACAGCGTTGCGCTTCGCGATGCCATTCTGCAAGCAGCCCGCCTCGGTCACCAAGAGGCCAAGCCAAGCACCGTAATCATCAACACCCTCCAACACGTCGTCCTCATCAACACTCCCGACCCGCAACGCCGACACCACTACCTCGCCGTCAAGTCCGTACTCATCAAAGGCACTGCCTACGACTACTCCTACCAAGCGGCCCCATAAGACTGCGCCCGCGGTGGGGTTCACGGGGTCCCTCTCGCCCACTCTTACGAAGACATTCAGGATCGTCTCAATCGCGAGCAGAACCCTCCCATCCTCGACTTTATACGCATAGGCTCCACGGAGTCCATTATCATCCTTTTCGAACAAGACTGGGTGTCCAAGCACATCTACCTCTCCTCCGTACTCCATAGGTGCTCCCTCCTCAAAAAGAATATCGAGCACTGCCCTAACCGCGGCGCACTCGGCCACCACGCGGATGTGTGCCCGTTTCCCAAGCAACGCCGCTGCTCCGGCTGTGAACAAGTAGACCCCCTACCTCACATTAGTAGTAGACCCCCTACCTCACACGTAGTAGACCCCCTACCTCACACAGTAGACTCCCTACCTGACATTTACCCACCGCCTACCTCAAGCAGGTGGTGTAACACCCGGGAGAATCTGGGTAGTGATCCCTACATTATTGAGATTCTCCTACAAGCAGGCCCAGCACGCAGACCAGCTCGTGGTGCTGCCATCACGAAGTAGGACTCGTTACGCACTTTCCGAGCAGCCCGCACTCTACACACCATCTCAGACATAGCTACTTAGTCCGACCAGCTTTAGTGCGACGTCCGCGCCGTGACTCGCCCCCTCCCAGAGGACTGCCCTGCGGACGCGATGGATTCCCATCTCCTGCAGCTCTGGAAAGCTAAGGCGGGACTCGAGCGGAGGTGGCAGCGCCAGCGCTGGAATACAACATTCAGACGCCGGCTGACCCAACTCAACAAGGAGACTGAGACGCATGCTGCGACTCTCTCTCGCCAAAATTGGGGATCCCTCTGTAACAGGCTGGAGCACAACCTGAGCCTGACCCAGACATGGAACCTATTCCACCATCTCATTGATTCGACTCAGTCTAAGACACACCAGACACAGATCATGACGAAGCTCATAGACGCATCCGAAGCCTCCCCGCAGGAACTCCTCCAGACGCTTCATGGTCTACACTTCCCCGCATATCCCCCCGGAGACCACCCACTATACAGGCTCCCCCAGCGACCTCCTCGACAAAACCATCAGAGAGGCAAAAGTTAGGGCAGAACTTCAGCGCCTGAATACGTCCTCAGCTCCCGGTCCCGACGGAGTGCACAACAAGGCACTACGCAACCTCGATTCCCCCTCCATCACAGCCCTAACCGACTACTTCAATGAATGCTGGGTGCGCGGCACCCTCCCAACCCCAAGTAAAGGACGCTAAGGTAGTTTTCATTGCCAAATCAGGCAAACCACTTCGACCCGATAATCTCCGTCCCATATCCCTTACGTCCTGCGTGGGCAAGCTTATGGAGCACGTTCTCCAGACCCGGCTGAGCCGGTATCTGATAGATGCCAAAAGCTCCGTCTCCGTGTACGTGAAAAAAATGACTGTCTCTATCATCTCCTCATGTTAGCTGCGGTAAAAACTGCATTTCATTGTTTAAACGCTGAGATGAAGATGGAACTACGTGTAGTACATTGCCATATTGCTGCCGCGTCCGGTATTTTCATGAAATCTCGGTGACTTCGAAATACGCCTCAACGTCTTTCGGCCGTGTGGGACGACACAGAGATCTAGACCAATTTATTGTCAAATTTCTCGAAAGCGGATGACAAGAATATGAGTAAACCACTTCTTTACAGTAGTTACACATGCATCGTACTTCAAACCCAGAGTGAATATTTTGCGTAATCACTTCCGAGTGAATTTCGAAAACAAGTGGGAGGCAATGTGCAATGTATTGTACAAGGGGTATCAGTAGGATATACCTCAATGTTTGCAAAAGAAACCGCATCGAAAGGAACAACACTTAGGCGTTTAATTAATGCTGATTCAATATTGCAGTATGAGTAGAAAAAGAAATGTCCTATATATATTCTCAATTTAGTAAAGACCCTTGTTTGAACTCGGCAAGAGTTACATATCGATGTTAGTGTCCGACAGGCCGCCATGGCGGAAAGAAACTACAGAAGGGAGCGTCACGTGACAATCTTGAAGCCTAGTCATAAAAAAATATACTGCAGAATTCGCGAAAGAAAATGCACAGTAGTAAAGTGACAGACAAGCGGTAGTTCTTTGCGCCCTGCATGATGTGCTGCCTACGTGCGTGCGTCGGTGCACCTGTTTAGTGCCGTGGAAGGTTTACAGAAGGAACGCCGTTCCCTCTGCCATTCCTTCGTAAAAATAACAAGTTACCGTTACAGTTCCACCGGCCCTTAAAGCAATGGTGGCATTCCTCCGTTCCTCCCAAAAGAAGCTAGTTCCTGGAACGCCATTCCGTACAACACTGCACCAAAGGGAATATATCGCTTTCGCATACCCACACGTAAACAGTTTGAAATGTGCCTGCCGAATTTCTTCGTTTCCTTTTTTTTTTAACACGAAAGTGTTTTATGCCGGGGTCCACCAAGACTTCACTGACGTATTTCCGTCACGGAAATACGTCAGCTTACAATGTACACGAACATAATACAAAGAAAGAAACCAGAAGAAAAAGTTCCACAAACATGCAAAATTTGGAAATCGAACCCACGACCTCTCGGTCCGCGACGATAGATCGCCGAGCGTTTAACCCATTGCGCCACAAACGCATTTGCAGAGAGCTACACAGACGCGCCTTATATATCTAACACTCCTCCGTGTACCCGCGCTCTTGCTCGGGGCGGTGCCGCCGCCTACGAGCAGAAAAGAGAAGTACTGCATTATGACACTAACGCGCACCGACAGTGAACGCTTCGGTGGTCTCAGCACTACGACGCCTCGATGCCAGCATTCGAAGGGACGCTGGCATCAAGAAGCACTACCAACGCCACCTAGGTGGCGTTCACCGTACTCAGCACAGCGGAGCGTGGCCTCCGCAATTAGCTCTGAAAATGTTTCTGAAGTTGATCGCGGAGGCTGCAATTACGACGCGCTGTACGCGCTGATTTGACTCGGTGACGATTCAGTTACGTGCTTTGTCTTGCGCGTTGTATTAGTGTGTCAGTTACGTGCTTCGTCTTTCACGTTGTGCTAGCGTGTGCAGCGTAGTGCAGCTTCCATATGCACGACGGTTGCTCATGGTCATCGACGTTGGTAGTCGTGATGGAGGAGACGTGCCACCAGGCGTCAGCGTGGGTGCATCAACGCCTAAGGGCGCTTTAGCCACAAAACACCAATAGACATTATATATCAATGTGCAATAAACATTACACTACTTCTGTGAAGACACGTTTCACTTTCGTGTTCTATACCGATTCCTATATAAAAGGGATCAACCACATTTTTTTGACAGCGAAGCTGTTTAAGCCAGCCTTAATTTGTGGTGCGTATCAAGAAACTGCCAAGAAAGAAAATAAACTTTCTTGCCGAGGTGGGCTTCGAGCCCGCGTACCTCCGGTCCCAAAGCGAGCGTCGGAACCACTAGGCTATACGGCCACGCTGCCAGAACATGCATTGATGCTAACCATATGATTGCGTTCGAGCGTCGTCGTATTCGTCCACAGCTGGCGCGTTTGTACGCTCGTGCTCTGCGAGGTGAAGAGGTTTTGAGTGCTATGAGAGCGAGAGAGAGCGACGCCTTCACGGAGCGGGTCTCCTGGAACGGTGTTGCAAGCTGCGCTGTGCAACGCGCAGTGTCGGCCGTAAGTCCGAGACGCGCGAAAAGAAATTATCGTCTACATGAGTAATAAGTAGAAGTTCGCGCGCACTTCTGGAAAGTGCTCGGCTACGATCACACAGCTTCGCTGTTTCAAGCGTTGCGCGGCCGAGTGCAAGGTTTTTTATTAGCAATATGTGTGATATTATTGAACCGGGATACAATTTTTGTGGATGATTCTGTACTGTGTGCAAGGGCATCTAATGAGTCATTGTTTGTATTGGCGGCCGACTTGAAGCGCGTATAAAAATGGTGTCAGTGATAGCATGGCCCTAAACATAAATAATTATGCAGACATTAGCTTCACTACAAAAATGTTACAAATTCAGATATAAGTATTTGTTAAGTGGCCAGTTGAAGTAAAAAAATAATTCAGCAGTGAAATATTTAGGTCTTATGCTGTCAGAGGATGACTCTTGGTCATAACATGTTAATACCGTAGTTAGAAATGCCGGGCATGCCCTTCACTTCTTGCAACAAAGTTTAAAACACATAAGTATAACGTAAAATAGCAGCGTAAAAAACAAATTTACCAATGTTGGTGTAGGCATGCCCTGTGTTGAATGCGGTTTCTGATCTGCATATCAATGTAGCATTGGGTGAACGTTAAAGAACCCCAGGTGGACTAAAGTAATCCGGAGTCCCCCACCACGGCGTGCCTCATAATCAGATCGTGGGTTTGGCACGTAAAGCCCAAGAATAAATTTTTTTGCATATTAATGCTCTAGAAAAGTCCAATCCGTCACAACACTGTTCGACCTTGGGATATACAACCACTTTCTAAGTGTAAGAGGAAAAAATAACTTGACTGGATCCCTTTGCTTGAACAGGGAAGCAGGCTACGTCTTAAATTGTTTTACTCAATCTGTCATAATCATATTGACATGTATACTTGTTTATCTTTCACCGGCGACCGCTTTTCACCGGCTAACAAATGTTAAATGGAATCGCTAGGCACGAGTGTCGACAACGTCGTCTAGCCGTTCGTCACGTAGCCAGCGTTTTGACAGCGGTTGTGCGGTCACACAAACAACGCGCACAACTGTCGTCGACGTATTTTCCGTAGCTCCCGATTTTCGCCCTGTTTGTGGGTGTTTTCCCTGCCACTGGAACGCTGTTCTTGTGGACCGCTTTGGCGGTCATAATCACTACTGGCGCCTATTTACAAAGCTCGTCGGCATCTACACCCTCCTGCTGCGGCGTCCAGCCTGAGTTCTAGTGCGGCCGTGCGCGTGCGAGTGCCCCCGCGGCACTCGCCACCTCGGCACCGAGCATCGAAGCTGTCGTCCGCTGTGTCAAAGGTCCGGAACGTTACCGATGCAACTGCCATTCTTGCCAGGAGCGTCTTCATCTTGGGGACGAGTGAAAAGTGCGAAGAAAGTAACCTGAGGATGGATACCACCAGCACGGAGCACAGCAGCCCTGCAGTCACGGCGCACACTTCGGCCAAAAGGATGACGGAACCTAGTAGCCTTCCAGCGGATGGAAATGCTGCTCTAGCGGCGCCAAAAAGACTTCGCTCATCGCAAGGCCTACCCCCTCCACCGACACATACGCCTCCGGTGTCACCAACGACCTCGTGGTACAAAGTGGTTATCAAGCCTCGTGCGAGATACGACATGTCCACTCTGCCCAACCGTACCATTCAAGCGGCTCTGGATGCCTGCCTCGAGAAGCCCAGATTTCAAGGTTTCGCCCTACACAAACCTACCAATACCGTCTCAGTATGGGTGCCTGCTATGGCACTAGTTTATAAGCTTCAAGAACTGCAACAGATCCAAGTCTCAGAAGAATGTGTCCTTCCAGTCCAGGCGTACCTCGCCAGTGGTACTGATTTAAGGCGCTATGTGGTTAATGGTGTTGACCATGACGAAGCACCTGAAAAGCTCCTGCAGGAACTATCATGTCCTACGCACAGGGTCGTCGCTGCTCGCTACCTAGGTAGCGGTCGTACGTGCCTAATCACGCTTCAGGGTCCTAATTCCCCACCTGAACGTATCCTGTACTACGGCTGCGTCTTGCGCCCGCGCCCATTCAAACGCTCCGTTGTGTACTGCTACTCCTGCTTTAAACAGGGACACATGAAGTCATCGTGCCCCTTTCCACCTAAGGACGACAACATGGAGCCTGACCCATCAGCATCCTTTCGTTGCGGCCTATGCCAAACAAATGATCATGACATCACTTCCCCGACATGCCCTACGAAGTTGAAAGCTACTAAGAAAGCTCGACAACGCCGCTCTCGGCAGCAACCAAGCACCTCTCAAGGTCCATCGATGAAACAAGTCCCTGTGTACAACCGTTACGCCGTTCTAGCATCGCTGGAAGAAGACGCTAGCCAGGTGACAACAGCAACTACAGCGACAAGTGATGCGGCCAAACCTACATATAGCGCAGCCATTAGGGCGTCCATTTCGCGACCACAACGGGAACGGGCGCCACAATCGATAGAAGAGACGCCGCCTCCCTTGGAGAATGAAGAATTCCAGATCGACGCTCGCCTCGCCACTCTCGAAATGGAAATCCAGCGTCTCAAGGAACGCCGTACACTGCTCCAGCTTCGTCATGACGGAGCGCGGGCATCACAATCGACGTCGATGCCCATTCCTGCTAACGTGGTTAACCGAGCATCTATGTCACAGTCTCTTTCATCCCAAGAACTCTTGCGCTTCGTTGCGCAGCAGCTCCAGCATCTCACCTCGGTTCTAGTGGCCAACCTCAACCTGTGATGGCTGCTACGTCTTCAAGTGCGCCAGAAGGCATTTTACAGTGGAACTGCCGCGGCATCGCCGGGAAGGTCGTAGAGCTGCGCCAGCGTATCAGATATGGGAAACTGCGTGTTTGGGCTCTACTGCTTCAGGAAACTAACGCCCTGGGGTGCTATGCAGGAGGCCCCGAGTTTGGCGAAACTCGGGATCTTCACGAGCTCTGGCGACGCCCCAAGATGAAAGAACTAATGGTAACAAGACAAAGTTTGTCCGTCGGCACACCTCCAGTTTCACTGGTTTATCTAGATTCACTCTGGGTGGCCATCATTCCTTGGGCGTTGCCATATGGGCGGTCGACAAACTGGGGCTCACGTGATCATACGGTCGGTACATGGTCGTGCATTCTTTCACTTGTTTGTCGTTCCACCGAGTGCATTAGAGGCACAAGCAAGTTATCAAATAAATGCATTTAGTACAGTCAACCACAAAAGTTTGCGGACCACGCGAGCGCGTGCCAGACTGCCTATCCGCGCCACCTAGCGGTACGCCACATAGCGGCGACAGGGGCGCTCTCCCGGATATGAGCCCTCTTGGTACTCGCCTGCCTGTTAATTTTTTATTCCCGTGCATGACATTGTTAGTTCGTTGTGTTGACGCAGAGCGCTGTCTGCGATAAGACCGCCACATATCTGGCTTGATAGCAGTATCGGAGCAATCACTGCAACCTTTGTCGACTGGTGTGCCAGTGGGTAGATAAGTTTCACGAAGCGCTGCGACGATTTTTTTACGCGACGTTTACTGGCGCACTTTGGTTGGCAGCATCTTGGTCCAATGAGCGTTGCTGCTTCTGCGTCTTGAGAGAAAGGGTAGGGAGGTGTTTCACTGTCATCAAAAATAAAGAAAAAGCGCATGCATAGAAAATTTTCTTTCACACATAGGCGCATCTTCGCATCAGTCCCTGAAAACGTAGTAGACTTGCTTCAGGCCACGTGGTGATTGCCCATTTGGAAAGATGCCGCTGCGTGTTCCACTTGACGAAAGAAGGCACATTGTGCGTTTATTTATAGAGGGAATACCTCAGCGCGAAATCTGCCGCCGAACCAACAGGAGCCGGACTGCCGTGAATAGGATTATTCAAGCTTTCCGCGACGATGACAGATTCACAGATATGGAGCGCAGTGGGCGTCCAAGGGCCACGACTGAGGAAGAGGACCGCCTGATTACGGCCGCCATCGTGGCTGATCCTTTTCAAAGTGCAGAGGATATCCGAGAAGCGCTCTCGCTCACGGTATCGTCTGAGACTGTAAGAAGAAGGCGGAGTGAGCTTGGCCTGCAGTCTTTCGTAGCAGCACAGAAGCCCTGCCTCTCAGACAGCCAGCTACAAGAACGACTCATGTTCGCTACAGCAATGAAAGATTGGACAACAGAGAAATGGGGCGATGTCATCTTTAGCGACGAGTCAACTTTTTCCACGCGCTGGGACCAACGGAAGCGGGTTTGGCGTCCACTAAACTGCAGGTGTGTTTACAGCGTATTGGCAGTTAATTCACGAAGCTAATTCTGCATCACAACATGTTTCACGTAAAATGAGCTTTTGGACATTACGAGATTTTTCTGTAGTGGTATTATGTTGAAAACATTACTCTGAACATTACTTACTCTGAAGCTAATTAAAAGCTGCCAGTGGGTCTTTCAGTACTATCTAATGATGTTTGCACGTTTTCTATTGCAACTCTATAACAGCATTATAAAGTTCATACGCAAGAGGAATCACAACATTTTTAGACGCGCCGCTGGAACCCAATTGTATGCTATTTCTTGCAGATATCTGCCTAATTACACACAGAGTGTTCTATCCAGTGGACGGTGTTCCGTGAGCGTGTGGGGAGCAATCAGCAAAGATGGCCTTGGTCCCCTTGTGCGTCTGGAAGGGCCCTTCACTGCGTCACGGTACTGCGACGTCATCACTAGACACCTCGTTCCGTATGTGCTGGACGGTCCCTTCAGCGACGGCTGATATTTTTTTCAACACGACCGCAGCCCGATCCATAAAGCACGTATCGTCCAGTAATTGCTAGAAGAACATGCTGTTTGCCAGCTTGAGTGGCCTCCATGTGGCGCCGACTTGAATCCCATAGAAAATGTCTGGGGCATGTTGAAGAAACGGCTGTCCACACGAGCCAACCGCGGCCGCACGGCCGATACGCTGTGGCAAGCGATCGCACAAGAATGGGAAAGCCTGCGCGGTCGACCGGAGATTACTGAATCTGTGTACGAGTCGATGCCCACACGCATCAATAAGGTGCTAGAAAACGGCGGACATTTCACTTCCTACTAGATCATTGAGAGACCTATGTTTCATGACACTTCTGTAAATGTCTTGTGAATAAATTCATCCCCTTCAGACACGAATTATGATGCACTGTCTGCAAATGCGTCACATGCGCATGGCATCATTTCAAGACGCTCACTATTACATTCTAAGAAAGAAGACGAAGCAATGTGCTGTTTTGTGCGAGTTTCAGTAAAAAAAATTAATTAGCGTATAACTCATTATCTAATTATTCTGAAATCCGTCAGCTTCAATGCTTGCATAAAAAGAATCAACTATTAGGCCCGAAACGCATGCACACTTGCTTTTTCGGTTGTATTCGTGTCGACCGGAGAAAAAAAATACTCTTGACGTTGGTCTTGGAACGCGGCACGTCGAACGATTGTCTAACATGGTAGTGTCTCCAGCAAAGTGATCATCTGCAGCAATACGCAGGACAATGAAGTTAACCGACCGCTAGTTGTCCCATCAGGAAGCGGACACGAATGTGCACACTGAGTTTTAGGTCATTTGGAGAAACACGTGGCGTGGGACGCGCCTCCGAAGTTCGAGTCCCCAAACGAGGACGCCGTGTCGCAAAGGGTTATAAAAAGAGTCATCGCACCCGATTATTTCTTATTTTTCTAAATGTAACCACTATAGCAGCGCGGTGGTTCGGGCTTTGCGCAGCAAAACCTGGGCGCAGGCGATCAAATCCCGGCCGCTACTGTCACTTAGCGATGGGGGAGGAACGGAAAAATTCTGCCTACTGACTAAGCATCTGTGTCCCATGGCTGCCTCACCGCTCACTCACGCACTCACGAAAAAAAAAAAAAAAACAGCGTGGCTACGCGAAAATAGAACTGATAACAGCCGAAGAATACGCTGTCTGATTACTTGTACTGATATTCTGCTCTCAAAATATAAGCAAGTAGCCCTGGCTAACAAAGAGCGCGTCACGTTGAAAGAGATAGGTAGAAAATATTTGCGCACAGTGCGAAAATAGACAGGCCATAGATTTAAGGAGGGATGCGTCTTCAACGTAGCGCTGCTGTCGATCGCTGGTGACGTAGCGGAAGTGTCGCGAAGAGGCTCTTGGCCACGCGCTCGCGTGGTCCGCAAACTTTTGTGGTTGACTGTACAATGATATTAGTCACATTACCGTAGGGTATAGGTGTATTTAAGTTTACAAATTGTACACTGAATGTGTATTAGACTAATTTGTAGTTTAATCGCTTCGCGTTATACCACGAGGGCACGCTCGCCCTCATCTTTCTTCCTCTGGATTGGATTGGCGCGGCTCGCTACGTGCTTGCGCTAGCATTTCCGAGTACAGATTGGTGTGCGCTTGGTTTTCGCACTGGGCTTTGAACAGATCACTCGTTGCTCTTTCTCTTTCCTCTAGATTTAATTGGCGCGGCTCCCTACGTGCTTGCGCTCCCATTTCCGAGCGCAGATTGGTGTGCGCCCGATTTTTACACTGGGCTTTGAACAGATCGCTCCTTGCTCGCGCTAAAGTAAGGCTTCGAGACGAAGGGAGCGTCGGCTAGCGCAGAAGTGGTTTGCCGCGCGCTTACCGTGTAAGCACTCAGGAATGTCGGAAAACTCTCATGCAAGGATAAAAAAACTACGCTTTATTTTCTTTTACATTGTGACGCACCTTCATACTGGCTAGCGCCGAGCGATGGCTTCTAACAACCGTAGGAAAGAGTCTTTATACTGGGTAGCCCCAGCGATCCGTGGCTTCTAACAAACGCAAGAAAGGGTCTTTGCAGCGCACGTGGCCGTTGAGTGCCACCACACTCATCCCATGCGGGACTTCAGCATCAGTGCAGTTACTCTGTACCCACTGCTCACGAGGTGGCGCTTCACTTTTTGACAATAACTTTATATTTTTCGCGTGTGAACGCCCGTGTTGGTTTCCACAAAGTGCACGCTGTGGTTTAACTGTCTCCCAATGCAGATTAAGGCATAGCCCCGTTAGCATCCACTGAATTTGGGACACAGTTGTATGCGGCCAATTCGTCACAATGAATGGTCCCCGGTTGAATATTGGCTGCAATAATGGCGCCAGCGTTGCCGCCTTTCGTCGGTCGACCTTGAAAAGTAGCAGCACCCCTCAGGTCGCGCAGACCATGCCGAAGACCCCTGGGCCACCATCTTTAACACCACCGTAGTTTTGGCGGCTCGGCGGAATGTTGTCGCCCGTCATTAGGTGGCCTCGATTGCACTTTTGCTCGCCGCGAAGAAGGCACTCGTCAATTTGCGCTGTCTTCCCGGGGCCACCGAGTGGATCTTGCGCCAGCAGCTCGTCCCTTGTGACCTTACCGGGGTCACAAGGGACGAGTCGGCGATGGCGTGCTCCGATAGAGGAAACAAGTCTACGGTCTCTTTCAACATCCATATGTCTACGCTTTTGCTCACGCAGTACGCGAGTCAAATCATTTGGCGCCTGGTCAGGTGGTCGTTCGGACGGCCGAGGCGGTCCGTGTTGGCGCAGTAACTTCCTTCGCCTCTCTGCCCGTGCCGTGCAGCGGTACCGTGTACCTGCCAAAACTGATTTCGGCACCGGAAGGCAGCCCGGCGTCCATACTGAGTCTTCCAATATAATGTGACTACTTCGCCTGCGCAGGTTGGTTGGTCTGGGTTGAACCCCAGGCGCTCGCAGGTGCTCCAGTACTCCGATGACGACGCCGGACCTGGCCTGGTGCTGGGGCGCGGTGGACGAGCTTGCTTGAAACAGGAGAGAGCCGAAGCGATCGCATGAACTATTCCTCCGCAGCTTAGTCAAACCAGTCTACCCTGGGCAAAGCATAATTTGCCCGCCACCCTATCTCCGCAAACGACGGCCTTCGCCTAACTCGTCACACAGCCAGCGCACTCACGTTTTGGAAAGGCAAAAATGACGCTGAAACTATACGTCGGACATGTAGGTGAATGGTTCCAGATGGTCATATTGACGCTTGCTGCCGCTGGATGCGATTACACAGGCTGCTGCTGCCGCCACCATGTTCCCGAGTTCAACTCGAGGGGGGTTTCGCGATGTACGAGTTTGGCCCGAGTTCGCGTGTCAATCAAAACCATACGTCACGCCCCGCGCGAGGCATGTAACTCTTGTGCGCGCGCCCGCCATGGTTGGGCCACGCCCAACTTATTTTCCGGCAACAGTGACGTGGTGCGGAACTGAGAGGCATCAACAATCTTGACCGCCGACAGAAAATACGCACAGCACACTGTCATCAGTGATGCACTGTAACTGAGAACCACTATCAAAAACAAAGCGGCGACTTTCGCTGGCTCATGCATCTATCTTCTTAGGCTGTGATGGCCCCACAACATGGTTCATTGTCTGCATTGTAGCGACGTAGCGCACAGCAAATAATTATCGGAACGACACTGTAGCTGCTTGCAAGGTGTCGATGCGCCGTGGTGGATGACGATGCTGAGCAGTGCGTAGTGTTTTCCAACGTGAAGGTATCGCAGCTGTTGTTTGAGATGGCTGCTCTGTCATCGGTGGTGTATCGGATCTGCAGTGTCGCAAACACGGTCAGCGCCGAGAAACGCTCGCTTTTTTAAACCCATTGCGATGGCATTTCTTCATCACAAGCACGGCACACTAAATAGTTGCAACCCCTTCCTGCGTTTGAAGTTTAATTTCCTAACTGCACACAGGAGCCATCACCCGCCAAAATGCGATTGCTGCGCTGTCGTTACTATATCTATCTGCGATCGCTGTTAGCTCAGCAGCAGAGACAATCGGCAAGCACATTGGAGAGAACAACTCTGCGTATACATGCGAACGGAGGCACCTTCACTGGGCAAGCGATGACAAGCGATGAATTGTGTCACTGGGCAGCGCACTCTTCTTTGCAATGCATCGCGGAGGCTTCGCGCACGCAGATAAACTGGTGCACTTTCACTGTGTTGCGTCACTACGGACCCTAGAATACCGCACAGTCATTTTGCAGTGACAACCGTTGCTCCCGTCGTTTCAGTTGGTAAAGCGGCGGCCTTAATAGCCGCCTAAGTGAAGCACCTGCGCTGAACAACTATGCCGCAGCGCTGCGTGGCCATTCCCCTAATAGTCAGGAAATGAAAAGATCACTGTCATGACTGACTTTATCAATGATTAGAGTGCCTCGATGCGCGCGGGCATCAAGGCACCCTATCAAGGATAGCACTGCAGTGCCCCTGGCGACTGCTCACCGTATGAACTCCCTCGTGCGTGCGACGCTCTAAAATGTATCCCGCTTGTAAGCTTTCGCCTCACTGTCGCCACTCGCGGCAAAAAAGTGCAAAATTTAATATTGTCTCGATCTCTTGTCATCAAACATTTATAGCATTCCAAACGAAAACCAGATACTTCAAGAAATAAAGTGTTTCTTATTTATTTTTTGTATTTGAACGTCATCGATTGAGGGAAAGTGTAGGCGCAACAATGCACCGCATGTGCCCTGTTCGTATTCGACGTAGGATAGAAAGATAATGCTCGAAAAGGGAGGCACGCCCTTTACGCGCCCTACAAAGGCGTGGCAAGTGGCTCACGGCAAGTGTGCAGATAGACATCGGTACAGTCACGGTATTGCTAAATGGTGATAATACGTTGATAACAATACGCGGCGCTGGCGCGTTTTGCTGCGCAGTCTTCTGTGCTTGAAGCACGGAATCACTGTGCCGCGCAGGGTGCGCTCATGGTTGTCATGCGCGGCTTTATCTCGACATTTCTTTTTGCCTGCTGTTCTTGCACGTTCCTTGCTATCTCCGTTCACTGACTGCCATCGAGCAAACTCGGGTGAAACTCGTACGAACGAGAAACTCGGCGCATCCTGCATAGCACCCCTGCCACCCATTTCAGGATATGTGGCATACTCATCGCCTTCAATGCTGGACCGTAGGAGTGCTACGCCTGATGTCCTTCCAGGAAAGGCTGCCGTTTATGTACGATCCACCCTTTATCAGACCCGTGTTGATCTTTCACGGTGGTGCACTTTATGGCAAGAAGTCGTGGCCGTATTGGTTCGTCTCCAACGCACAGACGTTATCATCGTTTCATACTATGCACGCCCCTATAGTGGTCGTGCGACTCGGTTGTGCCTCGGCTGGTTGGCGCACCTACGACAGAAACATCCTGGTTGCCCCATTATGGTAGCAGGGGATTTTAACGCGCCCCATACCACATGGGGTTACGCCATTTCCAGTGCGCGTGGTACGTGTGTGCTGGACACATTTGAGGACGCCCAATTCACGCTGCTTAACAATGTGTCAGTGCCTACTCGTCGGCGGGACCACCCTCGCGCGCCGCCACACTCACCGGACCTGTCTTGGTGGCTAGGAAGGACCACCGTCTCGTGGTCATGTGAACCCGACTGCTGGGGAAGTGACCATCATCCGATTCACCTTGGTTTACCTTCGGGCGGAACAGGCCGCCTTCGCCGGCTGTGCCGCGTGGTGGACTGGGATAGATATAGGGCGGTATCGGAAAGCAATGTATCCAGCTTCATGCAGGACCCGTCCCATTGTCTTAGTGCGGCACTAGTTCAAGCAACCCGTACTTCGTGGGTGGATGAATCGCGAACCACTCCAGATTTGCAACTTCTGCGTCTCTGGGCGTCGCGCCGCCAAGCAGAACTTGCATCAGAACGTCACCCTTCATCAAATTCCCTCCGGTTGGAGGCCCAACGTCTTACTGCAGTAGCTCGGCGCCATGAACACCGCTTAGAACGTGGCCGCTGGATAGACTGGTGCTCTTCCCTCGGCCCTTCGTCGTCCAATGCCTCTATTTGGCGCACCTTCCGTGTAATGGAACGCGGCCGGCGGCCTCCAGAACCTGCAGCCTGCGCGCTGTTAGCATCTGGCCAGACACCAGCATTATTCGCCGAAACGGTCGCCCACACCTTTTTTCCTGCTTTGGACACAGCACCGCCTCCGTTCGTTGTTCAAAACAGCCTTCCCACGGACGCAGGCACGCCCCCTACGCTCGCCGATATCGAGGGTATACAAGCTGACTTCACTATGGCGGAATTTTTAGCGGCAATAGACCTTTCGAAGCCAGGCAAGGCACCAGGGCCGGATGGCATACCATATGAACTGTATAAAAACACGGAAGGCAAGGTTCTCGATGTGCTGTTGGGTGCCATAAACGAAGCTTGGGCTACAGGAGCCATTCCTGATTCTTGGCGTCATGCAGAAATGGTCCCTATTCCCAAACCCGGAAAGCCCCCGGACAATATCGCGTATATGCGCCCAATAGCGCTAACCTCAACGTTAGGCAAGCTGATGGAGCGTATGCTTGCGACACGTATTACATGGTGGCTCGAGCGATACTCTTGGTACCATCCTGGCCAAATTGGGTTCCGTCCTCATCTGGGCACCGAGGATGGCCTTGAGTACCTTTCTTCTATGGTTCTCATCGGAGGTCGCTCCCGAAGAATTCGCAGTATTTTGGCAATGGACATCCGCAAAGCGTATGACCATGTGAGTCACGAAGCAATTGTTCGAATTCTCCATTGGCTTCATTTCCCCAGCCGTGTCTGCTCATTCGTCCAAGCCTTCCTGCATGCTCGCACTTTCTCCATTCGCCTGGCTGGCCACGCAGCAGGTCATTTTGTCGCACATCGGGGTGTCCCACAGGGATCTGTGCTCGCACCAGTCCTTTTCAACATCTCCCTCCTTCCTCTAGCTTGGAAGCTAGCGACGATACGTAACGCACAATACGTAATGTATGCAGATGACATCACCGTTTGGTCAGTTCATCCTGAAATCTGCCGCCAAGAACAAGCGCTTCAAGAGGCCCTGAACGTAACACACAACTGGTGTGCTCAGATAGGGCTTGAAATTTCCAAGGACAAGACAACGTACATGTCAGTAGCGAACAAGTATGGGCGCCGTCTACTGGCACTCCGGCCTCTTCTGTTAAATCTGGATCAGCAGCCGCTACACGAGGCTTCAACTCTCCGTGTACTCGGCCTTGAAATGGATGCCTCCGGATCTGCGGGACCATGGGTCAAGAAGGCAAAGCAACAAACCGCAGAAACGATACAGTTGATACGTCGGATTGCGAAGAAATCTGGCGGAGCGCGCACTGACATGGCCCGCCTTCTTGTCCGTTCCGTACTGCAACCACGACTCGTCTACGGAGCCCAGTTTCAACACTTCACGAAAACAGAATGGGCTCGCCTTGAGGCCGTTAATCATGAAGCAATGCGTGCCATAACGGGACTGCCACGTCTAACTCCGCTGCCAACCTTACAGGCCGAGTCCCAACTCAACACTCTTGACGAACTGGTGCACCAGCGTCGATGTGCGCGTGCCCTTAAGCCATCGAAGCTATGCTCGGCTGCTGCACTTGCCCGGTACATGGGACATGAAATAGACAACCCAGCTTCTACGACATCCGATGTAGCTCCTTGGAACAGGGTACAATTAAGTGACAATAAGCCTCTTGGTCGTCTGCATAGCCCGGTTCCTCGCCAGGCGAACGCTCAAGTTTCCCGACTTCGTCGCACCGATGATAATCAAGACGATTCGGCTCTCGTAGCATACACTGACGCCAGTGTTAATGGTACCACGATTCACACAGCTCTCGTGTGCCCATTGATACCAGAGGCAGGCCAGACGTGCTCGTATGTTGCCGATCCTGCACCGCCGGCTTATCTTGCCGAGCTTGCCGCCATACGGGATGCCTTGGCCGCGTTGCTCCCCCTTGTTCAAGCTGCTCGATATTCTCAGCTCATCATTCGCACGGACTCGACTCAAGCCATCCACGACATACGTAGGGTATCTCGGTCCTCTCTTCTCTCGGATAGCATTCACCGTATTGCTGCCACTACGAATTTAGTGATACGCGTTCAGTGGGTGCCTCGAGCAGCCCTGCCGGGTCTACTTGAAGCAGATTTGGCAACCCACCCTGAGAACATAACGTACCCACTTCCGCATTTTCCTGAAGACGCTTGCGGACAACTGCTCCGGGAAAAAGAAAACCTCCGACGTACCACACGAGCTCTTATACCTCCGTGTGGGTCAGACCTCCCTGGTGGGTTAACCCGCCGAGAGGAGGTTACGTTACGGAGGCTGCGTGTCGGGGTCGCACTCACCCCGTCTGTGACCGCTCTCTGGGCACAACAGTACCACGGTCCCTATGATACATCGTGCCCATTTTGTGACACTACGATTCAAAATGTGACAGTGACACACCTATTATGGACGTGCTCAGGACTTCACCTAAGCCGTCTCCGCCACCTACGGGCAACAGGCCTTCGGCCTGGCCGCCCACCCGACCTTGAACGTTGGATTCATGGACCGTATCATCGTTCACTTCTGGATTTTTTACATGAATCAAGTCTGGTTCGTGTATTTTTGATATGCTTTGTATTATGCCTAAGGGCAAGCTTTCGAAATAAAAAAAATCGCTAGGCACAGGACGCGCCTGCAGGTATCGGAAGTTTCTGGAACGTTATCGATGCTTCTATCCGTTGTCTCTTGTCACCGACGCTCATGTCATCTGATTGGATGAGCAACGCGAATTATCTATAACTTTCTGGAAGATACGCAGGTACCAGGGATTATTCTGGGACCTTCGATGACTCATGTATAAAAGCCGACGCGTTTCGCCGCTGATCAGATTTCGACGATCGCCGTCTGTGTTCGCCGCTTTCGTTGTGCTTCGGGTGTAGCTTGCTTTTGTGGGCCTGCAAGGGTTCGCCGTCAACGCGCCACGTCCACAGCTTGGCGAGCGGCCACGTGACATCGCCGACTACCTCGCCAGAGCCCAGTGGCAATCACGACGACCCTCACGCTCGCCGTCACCAGGCTGCTACATCTCCCTGAATCGCCGGCTATATGCCGGCCCAACCCGGGGCCGATCTCTTAGCCCTTACTCGGGAAACTAAAGGCAGCAACCGATGGAGGTGCGGTTGCTGTACGACGCAATGCTGAAGATACTCCGCCGCCGACGAACTAAATTCGCGAATCATCATGGCGACGTATAAGCATAGCGCCTGGCAAGAGCCTTGACGACAACACTTCACCGCCGAAAGTAGACCTACCAACGCGACGTAGCGGCAGCGGAGCAAGCCGACGCAGCCGTGATCCGACGCCACGACTTAACCGTAACGCCAGACGATGGTCTACCGATCTAGACGTGCTATTGGATGGTCATAACGTCACCGCTCTCGTCGACACTGAAGCCGACTATTCCGTTTGCAGTGGCGAGTTCGCCGCCAAGTTGAAGAAGGTGAAAACGGCCTGGCAAGGACCCGATATCCGAACAGCGGGAGGCCACCTAATAACGCCGGCTGGAATCTTCACAGCGCGAGTCACGGTAAACAACCGCACTTACCCGGCGAGCTTCGTAATCCTGCAGCACGGCTCCAGGGATGTTATCCTAGGCATGGACTTTCTAAACCAACACGATGCAGTCATCGACTTAAGGTCCAAATCGATAACGCTTTCAACGTACAACGCGATACCACCGGATACAAACACCAGTTACCATGCCTTGAATGTGCTAGAAGAACAAGTCACCGTTCCGCCTCGCTCCAGCGTAATGATTTCCATCGGTACCGAAGTGCCTACAGACATGGAGGCTGTCATCGAGGGCGATCATCACTTACTGCACGACCATGAAATTTGCGTCGCTAGAGGCATAGCTGAGCTACATGAAGGGAAAGCAAGAGTGATGCTCACGAACTTCAGCCACGAATACAAGCACATTAACAAAGGCACCACGGTCGCCTACAACGACGAAATAGTACAATCCAGCGGTGCTTTCGCCTTCACGGATTCTAGTGCACCTGCAACGATGACTGTAGTATATGAACCAACTTTCGACGTCAATCAGAACCTTCCCAATCATAAGAAAGAATATCTAAAAGCTCTGCTCCTGCAATACAAGGACTGCTTCTCGTCGTCGTCAAAAGTTCGACAAACCCCTGTCGCCAAGCACCGCATCATAACCGACGAATATGTTCGCCCACTCGGTCAGAGCCCGTACCGAGTTTCGGCGGGCGAACGCGAGGCCATAAGGCATCAAGTCGACGAAATGCTACGCGACGACATCATCCAGCCATCCAAGAGTCCGTGGGCGTCCCCCGTGGTGTTAGTAAAGAAGAAGGATGGAACGTTACGTTTCTGCACCGATTATTGTCGCCTCAATAAAATCACGAAGAAGGACGTATATCCTCTCCCACGTATTGACGACGCCTTGGATCGACTCTACAACGCAAAGTACTTTTCGTCAATGGACCTCAAAACCGGCTACTGGCAAGTCGAAGTCGACGAGAGGGACCGGGAGAAGACTGCCTTTATTACACCAGACGGACTGTTCGAGTTCAAGGTCATGTCGTTTGGTCTTTGCTGGGCACCTGCGACTTTCCAACGCATCATGGATAATGTACTGGCAGGCTTGAAGTGGCAGACTTGCCTCGTCTATTTGGACGACGTCGTTGTTTGCCTCAAGCTTCGAGGAAAACCGCCGGCGCCTTCAAACAGTTCTTCAAGTTATCAAGACCTCCGGACTCGCGTTAAAGCCAGACAAGTACCGCTTCGCATACGAGGAGCTCTTTTTTTGGGCCACGTCATCAATAAGTGTGGAGTTTGCCCTGACCCACAGAAAACTGCGGCCATCGCTGACTTTCCTCCGCCCGCCGACAAGAAGGCAGTCCGTAGATTTCTTGGACTGTGCGCCTATTACAGGCGCTTCGTGAAGGACTTTTCACGGATCGCTGAGCCACTGACGTACCTCACGAAGGCCGACGTCGAGTTCAAGTGGGAGACGCCGCAAGTCGAAGCATTTGAAGAACTGAAGTGACGCCTGCAATCGCCGCCAATACTTGCACATTTCGACGAAAAGCCGATACCGAAGTGCACACCGACGCAATCAGTGTAGGACTCAGCGCTGTGCTTGTGCAGAGGACTGACGGACTAGTAAGGGTTGTAAGTTACGCTAGCCGGTCGCTGTCGAAGGCGGAAACAAATTATTCCACAACCGAAAAGGAATGCCTCGCCATCATCTGGGCTACATCAAAGTTTCGCCCCTACCTCTATGGCAGGCCCTTCAAAGTTGTGAGCGACCACCACGCCTTGTGTTGGCTAGCTAACTTGAAGGATCCTTCAGGACGCCTCACAAAATGGAGTCTGAGACTTCAAGCATTCGACATCACCGTCGTTTACAAGTCCGGGCCTCAAGTTCGACTGCTTGTCTCGCGCCCCGTTGAACCGCCTCCACAGGACGACCAGGATGACGACACTTTCTTGGGACCCAACAACAGCGAGCTGACCCGGAACTAAGGAGCCTTGTGGACTGCCTGGAAGGCAAGACCGTCATTGTGCCCAAGGTGTTCAGGCGAGGATTGGCATCGTTTTTCTTGCAAAACGACATTCCCTTAAAGACGAACTTCTCGACAGTTCGAGCCAACTACCTCCTCGTGGTACCCTCAGCATTGCGTCGAGAGGTTCTGCAAGCTCTCCATGACGACCCAACGGCTGGACACCTCAGTTTTTCCCGCACGCTCGCGAGGATCCAAGAAAAATACTACTGGCCTCGCCCCTCTGCCGACGTCGCCCATTACGTAAGGACATGCCAAGACTGTCAGCGACGCAAAACACCGCCGACAAGGCCAGCCGGACTTCTACAGCCGATCGAGCCACCTCGCCGACTGTTCCAGATGATCGGGATGGTCATACTGGGGCCTTTCCTGACGTTGACGTCCGGGAATAAATGGATCGTCGTATTTACGGACTACCTCACGCGCTACGCCGAAACAAAAGCCTTGCCCAAAGGCAGTGCCGCCGAGGTAGCCCAATTTTTCGTTGAGAACACCCTCCTGCGTCACGGCGCCCCAGAAGTCCTCAGCACCGACAGAGGTACAGCCTTTACGGCAGAACTAACTCAAGACATCCAGCGATACAGCCGCACAAGCCATCGCCGAACCACCGCCTACCACCCGCAGACGAATGGCCTCCCCAAGCGCCTAAATAAGACCATCGCCGACATGCTGGCAACGTACGTCAACGTCGAGCACAAGACGTGGGATGCCATCCTTCCGCACGTGACCTTCGCATGCAACACGGCCGTGCAAGAAAAGACCCACGTGGCGCCGTTCAACCTGGTCTATGGAAGGAACCCGGCAACGATGCTTGAAGCCATGCTACCGGACGTCACCGACGAAGAAAATCTCGACGTTGCCAGCTATTTGCAGCGTGCCGAAGAAGGCCGACAGCTCGCCCGCCTGCGCATCAAGAACCAGCAGAGGACCGACAGCCGACACTACAATCTTCGACGACGTTACGTCGAGTACGAGCCCGGCGACCGTGTTTGGGTCTGAACTCCGATACGCCGACGAGTACTTAGCGAGAAACTGTTACGTCGCTATTTCGGACCATATAAGACCATCCGACGTATTGGCACACTGGACTATGAGGTCGTGCCAGACGGCATTTCGCAATCACAGCGGCGCCGGGCACGACCTGACGTCAAACACGTGGTGCGTCTTAAGCCTTTCTACGTCCGCTGACGAACTTCGGTACTTTGTTACTTTGTTATTGTTTTTTTTTCTCTCTCTCTCTGTACGCGTGGTTTTGTTTTCGTTTTTTGTTTGTAGCATCGGGACGATGCTTTTTAAGCGGAGGGTATTGACATGTATACATGTTTATCTTTCACCGGTGACCGCTTTTCACCGGCTAACAAATGTTAAACGTTATCGCTTGGCACAGGACGCGCCTGCATGTATCGGAATTTTCTCGAACGTTATCGATGCTTCTATCCGTTGTCTTATGTCCCCGACGCTCATGTAATCTAATTGTATGAGTGACGCGAATTATCTAGATCTTTCTGGAAGAGATGCGGGTACCAGGGATTATTCTGGGGCCTTCGATGACTCATGTATAAAAGCCGACGCGTTTCGCCGCTGATCAGATTTCGACGATCGCCGACTGTGTTCACCGCTTTCGTTGTGCTTCGAGTGTAGCTTGCTTTTGTGGGCACATGTTCGCCCAATAAAGAATCAGTTTCGTCACACACAGTTTTACGACTGTTTACTTCAGCGTCACTACTACGTGACAGTATGAGAATCTGCTGATCAGACTATCTGAAGTAGAGCACTGCAGGGGCCGGTTTTTCAGGTCCGGGCCTGGCCCGAGCCCGAAAGTACCATTCTTTGGCCGGCCCGGTTCTGTTCGACCCATTAGCCCTTTTGCCTTTACGAAGCTAACTCGCGTTCTCGATTATTGTGAAGATACTGTCATGTGATGAACGGCCGCCGGGCGGTCTTCAAGCTGCATCATAGCAGGTTTTTGCCCTGCATCCCTTCTTTCTGGTTACTTGATAATTTAACTGTGAGAGAAATAAACATTTCATTACTAGCCGAACACCCACATTATTATGTGAATATTTGGTATGAAAACAAACCATACAATGGACAGTTAGGAAAATAGGGAGGGATCAGGCAGGCAACAACCACCGGGAGTGGCAGAACCCCGGCTTACATTTAGGGATGAAGTTGTAGAAAAGCACATCGGTTGATCACCATGCTCGTGCTTTAAAGTGTGCGGCAACATACTATAGCGAAGGCATAGGTGAACACTACCGTACACGCCGCCGCCCGCCATTTAATCTCACTTTTGAATCTCATATAGTCATTCGGATGTACCTACAGTGATAGAACTCGAGCCAATAATTTTGGCGCGAATGTAAATTTAGATACGCTGGTTACTGGCTTTCCGAAATAATACATTTATAATACATGGCCACTAGAAGCTTTTTTTTCATTAAACAGAAATTGTTGACCCACAAGGCTAACGCTCATCATATTTTCACGCGGAACATGCCATTCTTATTGCTTTATTCGGCTTCATTATAATGATGTCAATTTTTCAATCCACAATTTAGGCATCCTTGCTTAGAAATATATGCAAATTTAGACTCTGTCTAATTGTGTTTCAGTACAGTGCATCTACAACGTAGGCTTTGCTTGTTTTGTTTTTTTTCTCCACCAGATTAAAGTATGATCTGCTTGCTTATTCACGTAAATTCGCAGACAACGCACCTAGTGCTACAAAAACATATACAAGGCTGCGAACACGAAGGTCGAGCCACTTAACGAGTGGAAATAGCATTCAAAATAAAATTTTACTGAGGCAATAAAGTGCTCTGCATTTCTATTTTGTTTTTCATATTCCCTTCCCCAATGTTGAGAAATTTTGCAGCATCCGCGTAGACTTAAAGTATTTGTCTAAGAACAATATACACTTGAAAGTCTCAGTTTAATTAGTTGGGCTAATTGTGACTTAACCTATGGCAGAATGTTCAACTCGCTTGAAATATAACGAAGAAAATTAATGGAGACCAGTAGTAAGTTGCCCTGTGCCTTAGGACACAAAAAAGTTTATTATTAAAAGTTATTACAGAATTTATTTGCTACAATTTTATCAATGTACTCTAAGTACTTCTTGAAAACTTATTTAATTTTTGTTTTTCCGTTAAAATGATCACGCCGAAAATCTAGATATTTTTCTGCAGCAACAAAATATTGCAGTCGACTCCGCCACTAGGCACGTCTTCCGCTCTTGAAAAATGTAACGAGCTCTATCGCAACTCATCTCATTGATTCCCGTTAAGGATAGCTCGGGTACCTGAGACAGTCTAATGAATGTTTTTGCAGCGAGTCTCACACCAATCCAATAGTTTTCAATTTCTTTAGCACGACTGCAATGCATATATATTTCTAACTCTTTGTCAGGTTGATTCAAATCTGTGATGTCTAGCAACTCTGAAGTGTGCCTTTTGCCGCTATTCCCACCCACCCAAATGCGTTTCTCCTGGTCGATAGGCGGCGCCGCTGTCGAAATCATACCGCTACCTCCGTCAAACTTCGGGTCGTCCGTCACATGCCTTAGCACGATCACCTCTAGGAATTCGAGGTGTTAATAGGCTGGGAACAATGTGGACAAGAGTTCATTAGTGTCGCGAAGACGAAAGAATTCCTGTAGAACCGATGTTAAGATGACTATCGAAGTTAATGCGATTAACATTCACACGATCTAGCGAACAAGAAGCGACACATTGTGTTAGCTAAGACACCTTTATTTAGAATCCGTAGTGTTTCCCTGATGTTTCAAGTGATTCGGCTATATGCGGCCATGCACTGTCTCCCTGATTGACCCGCTTTGTTATGACCATCGCTCGCCAATGTTACCTCCCGATGGTAGAACAGGACCGCAGGCCGACGGTGCTGCTGTGACGACGATGGAATTACGAGGTAGGAATGATGTCGATAGAACGACGAAGGCATATAACGTTACATTGCAGGCATTGAAGGCATAACATTAGGCATTCATTTATGCCTAATGTTATTTTTTACTTCATAAATTTGTTCCATTGGTTCGCACTGCTGCTAATCCTTGTATTATTTTATTTGTAACCTTCATCGAGGGTCCCGTTGCAGTCTTGTACTTTGGACCCTCATCTGTATATTTATATGCTGTCATTAACATACGATGTAATAATAATAATAAACTGATTTGATTTGATTTGATTTGACGATGGCATGACGACGATGAGATGATTCTGAAGTGATGGCGATAAATAATTGCGACGGACTACAAGAGAGAGAGAGAGGTTTATTTGAGAAAGGCAGAGAGTCGGCTTGAGCGTCAGTTTGCTCTGGCCCTGCTACTCTACACTGGGGAAGGGGGGAGGGGATAAAAAGAGCGATGAATGATGATGATAAGATTAGGAGGTGCGTATGTACATGTCCATCCCGTTGAGGTCACACTATAGCCGTTGCATGGAGTCCAGTTGGCTTGAAGGAAGGCGACGGAATACAATGTCATGACCACCGGTGTTCTAATCTCGATGATTGACAATAATAGCACAATACTAGCGGAATGAAATAGAAATTATGCTGATGGAACGGAAGGTGGTATGACGACCAACGCATTTAGTAATTTTTAGCCAACCAGACATGCTCTGAAACATACCAGCCTTCTCACTTTCTTTTTCCTATTCCTTCCCAGACGCTTTGCAAACATATCCTGCTTCGTTAGCTCAGTACGCCAGTGCTCTAGCTCCTTAGGCGACGATCACACGTTTACAACGTATCTTGCCACAAGTATATTATTCCAAGCTCGAACTTAGGGGGAACATTGAGCTTGGGGCTCCTATCGAAATAATAGGAAATCGGAAATAGTTTAATCAGAGCACCAATGCACCAATTTGATTAGTATGTTTGAATTTAGAAAAAAATTAAGGTGTAGTGTGTTGCAGAAAGGGATATTTATTATAGGCTGTCTACTTTTATTACGCCAAATTTTAAAGAATGCCAAATTCGAGAAAGAAACTGGCGTATAGATCTATGTAGCTCAGCACTAAAATGATATCGGATTCTGTAAACTGCACCTAATAATACATCGAAAACAGATAGCAATCATATATCATACCATCCGAAATATACCACTATGTTGTGATGTTGCATTTGCAAAACCCTTCCAAACATTATAACAAATTCACTAAGATTTAAGGTAAAGCAAAAAAAATTTTCGCTTTTGATGCTCCAACGGGGTGGGTCAGTTTATAGAATGCCATATTCGTTTTTAATGGCGGCTGAGTGCGGATTTCTAAACTTCATGCTTGTATTTTTTTTTCAAATTTACGAACATCCTGCAATTCTTTGAAAACATTTACCTATCTAAACGAAAATTCTATTTGCTGCAGTCTCTGCAATTTAACTTCCTCTTAAATGCAACACATTTTCATTCAAATTGGTTCAGCGGTTTTCTCATAAAGCTTCCTTCATTTACATGTATTTGAGTATCCGGCATCGAAGTTAGGCCCGAGCTAAAGCTTCCTCTTAAACATGGATCCCGCCAGTTTTATAGGCAAACCCATGAACAGAACCTGACGTATACGCAAGACCGTGGCCACAGTGGGCACAAATATAAAGTCTGCTCAAGGAAAAAATATATATATATTCAACGGAAGCTTCGCGGGAGCCGTTACTCGGCCAGATATCTCTCCAGAATGCGACGAGCTTCTGGGCGAGGTGTCTAGCAAAACCGTCGATTCATTGTCAGTAGAGCAAGTAGCCTGCTGTCTTCGAGATAACGCTGATACACAAGCGCGCTCGTTTCCCAGCACCGAGGTGAAGCCACAGCTTCAGGGTGTGCTTTTTATTGCGCTTTCTTTAGTTGTGCGTCATAGCATACGTCATAGCGGGAATTCGAATTCTTTAAGGTCGATACGCCACGTGCTGCGAAAAAGGAACTGTACGAAATGTCCCTAATTCGCTGGTTGACTTGTCACTGATCACCAAGCGGGCACCACAGCATATGAACTTGAAGTTGAAGGAAAATGAGAGGTATATGGTGAGATATTCGCAAGCCAGACAGACGTCGTCCGCGTTGTACAGGCCGGTAACTCTGTGAACGAAAAACCGATTCAGACATGAAAGGCGAGTTACTACACTGAGTTATGAGGCTCTCCTCAAGGCTGATAGCTATAGCGATATAAGTGTCTTTTCTGCATTAATGCGGGAAAACGTTAGCTCCTGGCCACACGGCTTACTAAATGGGTGAGGTCAAGCTTAAATGGCTGTCAGAATCAGTGTGAACGTATGATAGAGAGTGGCTGTTACCTCATACTCTACATCTCATAACCTGTGACGCTAAAGCCAGATAGACACAACCGGCATGATGTGGAGCTCACTGTGTGAGCCACATACTCGCATCCAGAGAGTTAAATGATAGCTTTCGTTCTCTACGTTTGTTTTAGCGCTAACCACTAGCAGCTGACCCTTCCATTAACGCGCGTTGTCCAATCCGTGATGCACATAGCAGTCTTTTCGAACCTGACACGATAAAAAATCAAGTAAAGATAGCGCCTCTTTTGCTAGAGTGCCGAGTAAAGATACTCCTCGCAGCTCTCATTTAAAAGTCTTATGAAGTTCTTTTATGGCAATTGAGTTTGGCGGTGTGTGATCAGAATACGCTCAAAAATTTCATACATGAACAGGATATATTTATTATACTGTGACATGAAGGCACCGTGAATATAAAAGGCGTTCTTCTGCTGTACATCAGTTTAATGCTATGCAATTAACCTGAAAATGTTTAGGGTTATCTTGTGGGGCAACAATCATTGCAATCTCCTTTATGATACATACGAGGGGCGTTCATAAAGTTCGTATTATTGGCATGACAAAAGAGAGACAAAGAAACGAAATTTTATTGGAAGTTTATTTCTTCTCTGCATAATCTCCTCCCAAAGACACGGACTTCTGCCAACGATGCATGAGCTGCCGCAGTCCTGTGCTGTAGAACTCTTCATTTTGAGAGTTCAGGAAGAGCTCGACTTGAACGATGAATTCTTCGTCGTCGCGAAAATGCTTCTCGCACAGTGTGCTCTTCATGCGAGGGAAGAGGAAGAACTCACTTGGTGCGAGGTCAGGTGAACATGGCGGGTGAGCCAAATTTCGTAGCCTAAGGAGGCTGAATGCGTCGCCGTCAGATGTGCTGAGTGAGTCGGTGCATTGTCATTGAGCTGACGGACGCCTTTCGTGAGCTTTCCTCTAGGCTTCTCCTTGATAGCACCTCGCAATTTGGTGAGAAGCTCGCAATAATACTTTGCTGTAATAGTTTGCCCTTTGCTGGCATAATCTGTGAGAACAGCACCACGGCAGTCCCAGAAGACGCGCAACACGATCTTGCCTGATGACGGCACAACCTTGGCCGTTTCTGGCGCGGGTGACTTTCCGTGCTTTTATTGTTTTCTTTGAAGTTTAGTTTCAGGAACACAATTGTGCACCCAACACTCATCCATGGTTATCAAGCGTTCAAAAAAAGCCGTCAGGGTCGCTCTGGCAAAGCTTCAACATTTTTGCGGCTGATTCCTTCCACAAGTCGTTTTGCACTGGCGTCAGAGGACGCGGAACCCAGCGCGCGGCAACTTTCGTCATATGCAGGTTGTTGTGAAGTATGTTGTGCACAGAGCCTGCACTTACATTAACCTGTCCTGCTAATTCTTCAATAGTTATCCACTGGTCAGTGAGTACGAGAGCCTCCACTTGCGGTTCACCATCAAGAGAAGGCGGCCTTGCCCAAAATTAAACGAGGAATGGCGGCAGGCAGGGATCGAGTGACGGTTAGGCTTTTAGCCAACCTCCCTGAATAGGCGTACCTTCACCTCCTCGACTATTTCAATCAGATCTGGGAGGGGCGTGAGCCTCTACCGATTGATTGGAAAACGGCCTTGGTTACTTTCATACCCAAGTCAGGCAAATCCATTAACATTGACAATCTCAGACCCATTTCCTTAACCTCCTGTGTGGGGAAACTTATGAAAAGCATGGCCAGAGATCGACTCTCTGAATATCTGGAAGCCCAACACACCTTTACGGATACCATGTACGGCTTTCGCCCACATCGCTTTGCACAGGACATTCTCCTGCAACTACACCGAGACGTTATCGAACCAGCTGAACACCCCAGTGAGGACAAGGTAGTCCTCGCCTTAGACCTGAAGGGAGCGTTCGATAACGTCACTCATGACATAATTCTGACCCACCTCTCACAAACTGTGGGCATATTGCTTTCAGGTATGTTCGCCAATTCCTCATGGAACTGCAGACATACCTCCGTATTCAGGACAAGGAGGATGGCCCGTACCCCCTCTGTACGCGGGGAACACCACAAGGAGCGGTCCTCTCTCATCTCCTGTTCTACCTTGCCTTGGCTCACCTCCCCCCATTGCTCAATGATGTCCCAGGCGTGCAGCACGCTCTGTAGACTGATGACATCACGCTATGGGCAACCCAGGGATCTCTTGGCAGCATCGAGACGTGCCTGCAACAAGCAGCATCTGTAGCAGACGACTACGCCCGTCGCTGCGGTCTCGAATGCTCACCTGCCAAATCGGAATGCGTGCATCTTCGCCCCAAACCAAAGGACACCACACAAATCTAACTTTCCTTGCGTACCGGGCCTATCCCGGAACGTGATGAAATCAGAGTCCTTGGGCTCTTCATCCACACACACCGCAAGATCGACACTACCCTGCGTAAACTGCGTACGATAGGGGATCAGGTGGGCGGTATGGTCCGCCGGGTTTCGAATAAACGGGGAGGCTTCCGGAGCAGGGATGCTCCACGCCTCGCCAACGCATTCGTGACCAGCCGGATCCTGTATTCGACCCCCTACCTGCGTCTGCGTAAATGCGACGAGAATACACTCGACTGTATACTCTGCAAAATCTACAAACGTGCCCTTGACCTCCCTATCTCGACATCTAACCAACGTCTAGCAGACCTGGGCATGACAAACACATACGGGGAACTTAAAGAGGCTCATCTCAACAACCAGTACCTGCGACTTGGCATGTCGCAGGCTGGGAGAGACCTCCTACAACGTTTACAGATCTCCTACACCTACACGGTAGAAGAGCGGACCACTATACCTGAGGACTTGCGTGGTGCCCTGATCATTCCGCCTCGGCGCCAAAACATGACTAAGGGGACCCACGATAGTAGGCGTATAGCGCGGGCTCACGCCCTACAGCAACGCTATGGCTCACGCACGGAGGTCTCCTACACGGACGCATCGGGCCCGCAACACGGCGGGTGGTACAAGGCCACTAAACTTAAACGCTGAAAATTTGGTCTGTCTGTCTGTTTGTCTGTCTGTCACCCGATTCAGCCACCCGGCCAAAATTGGACCACTTGCTTACCGCCCACACTACTTAAACTGGTACGGCTGTTCATACTTGTGAACGTTATCGATCACAAAGTAAATATTACGCATATCTGAGGCGCAACATCACTAGGTAAGTATTAGGAGGTGTGTTCCTTTAATAGAAAATACATAGATACGTAACTCTAAAGACCCTAGTTTCTTAAGCTGCGCTGAAAATGCCATGCTATGCGCGTTTTATTTGCAGCCCGTCGCTGCAGCCTCACGTGCAAGCTCGCGCGAGCAAACGCCGCTGGCGCGCAGCGAAGCATAGACCGCTGCATAGACGGAACGCGCGGAGTAATACATTTTAATGGCCGTACTTCTTGCGCAGCTTTTACAGCGTTGCTCCTGGCTGATGTATGAAACGGAGTATAGGATGGCTAATTTAGCAGTACAGAGTTTTGACGCACATAACCGTAATTCGTAGCGTTCATTTAATTAGGAATACATATTGTACTGGTTTTTGCGTTAGTAAATGAAAAGTCAATGCGTTAGAAATGGCGTCGAATGCGTTAGAAATGGTGTAGGAAACGCTACGCGTTAAAAGAAGCCGACTGAAGCCGCGGCTCTGCAGCCGGCTTTACGTCAACGGTAATAAAGGTCCCAACAGATGGCGCGAGAGCAGGGCGAACGCGGTAAATTTGAATTGAATTCAGCAAAATCTCCATTGCATCCATCATGGGAGGAGTGAGAGGGGAGGGGAAGAGCGTGAGGGGTGGGAGGGTGGACAAGAGAGGGTGTTACTTATCAGGGGTGGCAGAAGACTATCGTCTTTCGATGTCATTTGCAGCGAAGCAAGCAGATATGCGGCCAACTTTTTGTTTACCAAAACATACCTATTCAAGGGCTCACTTTACGAGCACCCGACATCACACACGCGGAGGAAGTCGCCATAGCACTCGCCGCAGCGGACCCTGCATATCGCATCATCATTACCGACTCGCGGAGTGCGCGCCAAAATCTCATCCACGGTTGCATCACTGAACGCGCAGCCCAAATTCTTAAACGATGCTACTATCTAGATCGCCCCAACCCGCGTACAATCATCTGGACCCCTAACCATATAGGGCTAGGTGGAAACGAGGCGGCCGATGCCTCAGCCCGCGCACTAAATTACCGGGATCCGCCTCACCCTCCATCGCCTGATGTTCCAGCACCAAATCCGGCTACATCCTTCCAATAAATCACGGCCCTGTACAAATCGCACAGGCTCACATTCCCACCACCGGCATCGGGCCTAAACAAGGCGGACGAGCGCTAGCTGGCTCCTCCGTCTCTACACCAACACGGTATTGTACCCGGCCATACTCAGACACTTTAACCCGGCATTCTCCCGGGCCTGCCCACACTCTGACCATCCGATCGCGGACGCCTTCCACATGGTGTGGGCGTGCCCATCAAACCCGGCGGTCCCGCCACACCCCTTCCCATTCCCCCTACCCGAGAGAGCTGGGAGGCTGCCCTGCTCGGCTGCTCGACCCTGGAGGATCAAAGCGCCCTAGTGGCCCGAGCGTGCGCGGCAGCAGAAGCTACAGGGGTTCCGGACTTGCGACCCCTCCTAGATTTTGTAAGAGGCCGGCCCTTAAGGCCGTCCTCAACTCTCTCTTGTCATCACTCAATAAAGTTTTTCATCACCACCACTTCGTTCTGTGTCGTCTAGGCTTGTTTGAACTCACTGAAATCGTCTGCGCCATTTGACACACAGTGTCATAGGCTGGGGCATTGTCACCGTACACCGCCACCCGCTCGGCGTGAATCGTCTTGGCATCTTGTCCCTTCAAATACAGAAAGCGGATCACTGCACATGCTTCGGCTTTCCCAAGGGGGCTGCCATTTTTGTTTTGGCCGATTAGCGGTGTTGCGCGGTATTATATAGAACATTAATTTTATATTGTACTAAAACTAGACAGACGCACACTCATTTTCATGTATATTGTGCACGCCTTTTCTAAATCTGTCGCGCTGTTAATACGAACTTTATGAACGCCCCTTGTATATTTGGCGTTACTTTTCAGAACTGTATCCGGGCACAGATCAGTGTTCCCCTTAGTGAATGGATTTATTTACACAATATATTGTTTTGCAGGCTATGCCATGTTGGGGTATTACTATTTTGATGGGTTTAAAAAACTGTAGTCCAGCGTTTTTTGAAATAAAGTGTATGCCCTGTAAAGGGCATGCACTTTATATGCCCTGTACCACGGGAAACCTATAGCGGGAGTTACAAAAGTTCTCTGACGTTGAAAAGAACAGACAGACAGAATGGGAAAGAACTTTAATGAAGGTCTTGAGAAGCTCCGTTGCCCCCTCTCAGGGAGGTGACGAAGCCGTGGGCGGCACCCACGTCGGGACGGGGAGACCGAGCTCCCCGTATCGCATCGTTGGCATCGAGGGCTCTCTGGACATCCCAAAACTGCCGTGACTGGTCAGAGCTCCGAAGAGCAGAGTTACACTCCTCTGCAGTGCATCTATGCGGGCCCCTCTGTAACGAGGGGCGTCTCCCGAGCTTGTGGTCTAAAGTACTACGTTGTCCGCAGCTAGGCAGTCTGGGCTAAAGCAGTTTGAATTGATGCAGTGATATAAATTTAGGTTGGGATATGATCCCGTCCGAAGCATGCGTAATGTGACAGCTTGAGGTCTAGTGAGTGTGCCGTGTGGGGGAGGGTATAGTCTCCTAGGAAGGTAGTACTGTTTGGTAACCTCGTTAAATGTGGAGAGAGTGGCACGGAACTCGACGAGCCTAGAATCGATGGAGCCTCGACTCGCAGTCGTGTCAGCGCGGAGGGTTAGCGCGCTCGCTTGGACGTGTGCGAAGTCATTCAGGTTGGGGAGGGAGTCAAGTTGGGATTCGAGATGTGCCGAGGACCACGTGATTGTACGTGTCTGGATGACTTTAGCTTTGAGAATTCGATGTGCTTCCTCGACGATGGTGCCAGAGGCAAATGCCCGAACCGCCACCCTCGAGTCAGTGAATATTTGAGCTCTCCCATCGTCGAGAAGTGCCAGAGTGACCGCAGCCTGCTCTGCCCTAGCCAGGGTGCTCTCTGTGATGGAGGCCGCACAAGTGGCATTTCCGTCGTGATTAACTACCGTTGCGACGAAGTCCCATGTGTTCCCGTACTGGGCCGCGTCAACGGAAGTGACCGTGTGAGGCGAGTTTTTTATCCTCCGGAGCAATGCCACAGCCCTAGCTTTGCGCCTGCTCGCATTGTGTTGTGGATGCACGTTTTTGGGAAAAGGTGCAACCAAAATGTTGTACCGTAGGTAATCTGACATTTCACATGTACGTTCCATCGCTACCGTCGAGCCGATTCCTAAGACCGCGAGAATTTCCCTCCCCGCAGAGGTGCTAGAGAGTCGTGGTACTTGAGCCGTTTCCTGAGCTTCGATGATTTCGTTGAGTGTATTATGTACACCTAGTTAAAGAACGCGGTCCATGCTGGTGTTTATTGGTACTCCTATCACTTTTTTGATGATTTTACGGATGAGCGTGTACAGCTTGTGCCTTTCGGAAACGTACACTTGTGCATTTCAGCCACGTAAATTATGTTAATAGGAATGCGTGGAATAGCCGTAGGTGATTGTCCTCCTTTACACCGCTCCTCTTGTTGGATGTTTTATTGATTAATCCAATCGTGCACTGCGTCTTGGTCGTGATTTTTGTGAGCGCCGTGATGTTAACTCCGGTAGACTCGAACATTCCCAGCACCTTTAGGGTGTCGACCCTAGGAATGCTCGCCCCGCTTTTGGTGTGTACTTCTATGTCAACTTCGTCCAGGTGCTTCCAACCACTGGGTTAAAGACATTTGCGGAACCGTCTGTAGAGAAGTAGCTCAGACTTGGTTGTCGAGCACCGTAGGCCTGTGCCATCCAGGAAGGTTTCAGTATGGTCGACTGCTTCTTGTAGGATCGATTCCACTTCCCCTTTACTGCCACCGGTGCACCAGATGGTGATGTCATCGGCGTATATCGTGTGGTGAACTCGTTCGATTCCCGACAGGGATACCGACAGTTTCCTGAGGGCTAGGTTGAACAACTAATTTCTTCTTTTTGCGTACGGCTCCTGCAGATTTACACAGAGACATACAGTGTCTTCTGTTATGGTATGCGAAGACAAAAAAGGTCATTTTCCGTGCTTTGTGTCAAGCATAAGGGCATTAAGACTCATGCTCAGATAATTTGTCGTTCTTTCTACATTGACGCAAGATATAACATTTCCGAGGAGCTTGAACAAACTGAAGATGACATTTAGACTTCTTTCCACATTTCTCGGCCTAAAAAATCATCTCTTAATTCTTTCACGAGACAAGAAAAAAATTCAGGAGATACACTTAAGACTGCTTACGTGTGGGATTGCGACAGCAATATGGCCCCTTTGGTGAAATGCTTTCTTTTCCGCACACTGCTCATCCCCGCAAACTCTCGCCTGCGTTCTAAATGCGTCTCGTCAGTACAGCCAAATGAAAACGTGCTAAGCGTCTCAACACGCTCGTTTGCCCGCGATGAGTTCATAATTCGAAGGACCGCTCAGCGGCGTTCAAGTGGGCGTTAATGCTTTTTATTTTATACACCCATTTTGTGCACTTATGACGTGGCGCCACCTCATACTCATTGGCTGCGCCGTCACGTGCCCAACGGCGCACGCACTAAGCTTCACGTTTATTCAGCCAGGTAACTGCGACATGACGTGGTCAATGACGCACACACTAGGTACACTTCTAGACATCCAGAACCGTGGGGCCGCCGGGGCATCGGGGAAGCATTTCGCACTCCGGAAGCATGTGTTTGATTCCCACCAAGGCAGAAATTTACCTGACTTTCTTTTATTGCGATAGCAATTATATGGACACTCAAAAGCGTTTTTCACGGGGAGTGAACGCACGGCGGAGAACAAACGCGCGTTCTGCGCCGTGCTCGCTTAAGGGCTGCAGAAGTAGGCGTCTCTGTTCTCCTTCACAATCACCATCTATGTAGAGCAAACGCGCCTTCTTCCGACGAGCGAGAGGCCGTGGGGGAGGGGGAGGGAAGGGAGGCGCGTTTAGCTGCGGCACGCAGTGCCTATTTATATCAGAGGCTCCGGCAACAGTCACCAACGCCGCACGCATTTTGAGCGAACGCGGACAAAACGCCGATGGCGTCGACAACAGTTCTTCGTGTTGCCGATGCTGCTGCATGTCCAAGTTTATACAGCTGATAAAGCTAATATCATTACTCCGTATAGCTCTCTACATGTTTGCTATCGCAATTGATGCTTCGCCTTTCAGGTGAAATTGCGACAGCTTTTTAAAGGCATTAATTCACTTTGTTTACAGGAACCTCCTTGTCGAAGGCTGACACAGAGCGTTATCTTGCACGCAAGTGGAAGAACCACGCATGTTTGACTCCTAACTTCCGCAGAGCTTGGGGAGCGGAGAAGACCACCGGCGCCACATTAGCGGTCGCGCTTGACAGTGACGAGGGGCCTCGAACCCCCTTTTCGCGGTGCGCTTTCTCGGAACCGCCGCAGGCGTGCTCCTCGCGCGCGGCAAACGCGTGGGTGTGAACAGATTCACAACTTGAGGTTGCACCGATTAGTTAAACGGGCGGCCTCCCCTAAAGGGCGACAAACAACCCCGTCTCGTGTCCGACTTCCCCACCGGTGTTCTGGCGCCGTAGCCTTGGAATAGGCGCGGTTCGGGTCTCGACACGGACAGTTTGAATCGCGCGACGCCGACCGGATGCGCGGCCACCATTACTTTTTATGGCCGCGCTGCCGCGCGCACCGGCGTGTGGTTTCTGAGCCGCATGAGAGCCTATCGGTTTTGTCTCGGACCGTAGGCGCCGAGAAGATGTTTACTTCGTCTCGAGGTCGAGACACGGGGTCGGCGTTTGGCTGGAAAACAGTTATACCGCACGACTCACTGACAACTTTACTCGAAAACAAGTAGTTGTTTATGACGCCACATGGCCCTTGACTCCTGGGAATCTGGTCGCTTCGCGCACGTGTTCGAGGACTGGCGCCATGATTCCTGTGCTTCCTCGCGTCCAGGTTTTGTACATGTGTTTTGCTTGTTGTTACTTAGTTGCACCAGCTGCGCTGGCATGCAGTTTCTTGGAACTTTAGACAAATGTGGGCAGCGTGACCCTCTCCCCTTTGTTGCTGTATATTGTATACTTTGGGTGAGGATTCTACACTGTGAACTGTGCTAAAAAAGTGTTCTAAAATGGTTGGTTGACGGACCAGCCAATCACGCATGGAAATTCTAACAAACCCAAGGATTGGTGAACTGATTGTCCAGTCACAAAACACACCAACAGCGATTTGTCAACAAACATTTCGGGGCGGAGCGTTGGGCCTAGAAAATGAGGCTGCAGTGCTCCGATCAAGCAGAGTGGTTGTGGACCTGATTTTGGGTGCTAAGCACCATCGGCTCGGCCGAGATAGGGTTGCCCTATGTAGTCCAAACCTGTATAACTCTCTGTAACCAATGTATCATTGCAACCAAGCTTTGTAGAATCGTTATAAATACAAGTTTTCGTTGTTGATACATCAGCGTCTGCGTCCTTCGAGCCGATCTCACCCATTGAGCCACCTGTGCAGACCGTCTCTGACGGTGCGTCCCGGACGCCGAGGTGGGGGCGAGAACCACGCATCATCTTAGAAAGAGGAGAGACCCTCTCTCTTTTACTCTCCTTTAAATATTTGACGTCAATCCGAGTATTTTTGCCGTGTTCTTACTCTTTGCCTTCAGCCATTTTTGGTACCATCATTCACTCTAAGCCAAAAATGGAGAAAATGAGAGTAACTGCAGTTTTTAGTCCTCAGGACTAACATTTAGTCCCCAGAGGGACCAACTGGAACAAGATGGCTGACATGTCGAAAATCGAAGGACTAAGTGTTTAGTCTCCGGTTTGAAAGGGAGCAACGGAAGGACGAACGGCAACGCTTGCTCTCGTCATGCAACCGTTGCTCTCCTACAGAACGCCGCATGCATACTGCCTCCTGCATTTGCACGCGCTCACATGTCTATTCACGAGCCAGATTTTCTTGCGGGTTGGCGTAGGGGGACTACGTTTTGCAAATAGATACGCATGTACACAAATGAAGTAAATGGTTGCACCAAAGCGTCAGCGGCTGAAGCTGCAGTCGAGTCAGTGCATTAACGAACAACCTGCAACAAAAATAGCCTGAGAACATCGCAATAAAATGCGAAGCTACGCGGCACCCCGTACAACGTCGCGACAAACAGCAGATAACGAGAACCACGAGAACCAGCAGATAGCGAGAACCATCGAAGACCATAGCTGGTCTTCGATCTTCACATAGTGGAAGGGCTCTGATTTTTTTAGGGGAGGGGGGTGCGGGGGGAGGCTAATAATACAGATTATTAGTCTATCATATCGAGCACAATTTACAGGCAAATCGCAGTGTTACATAGTTTGCCAAAAATGTTGATTTAAAAGCAATGCTGAGGTTTATGCGAAAACCACGATTGAGGCACACTGCAGAGATCGTTTCGACAATTTCTGAGCCTACAGCTGATGTTAACGATAGCCGGAAGTTATCTAAGACGAAGTGACGGCGCAGGCAGTCAATATCATTCAACTCACGCCCCAGCGACGGCTTTCAAAGGATAACGTAACCCGATCTCTAAGGCCATGCTTTTGCTGGCTGCAGACCACGGAAGCAATTCAAAAAAAGAAAATACGTCATAGAATTTATTTCTACGATAAACTATAGCGTAAAATGTGGACTGTTCGGTGGCTTGTTTTGCCTCGCAACATATATACGTAGCTGGGCGTAACACGGCACAAAACATGAGTTTACTGGTGAATATTGTTGGCATCACAGAGGCCACAACAACCTCACAAGTATGCAGGTGGCGCTGTTGTTTTTCCTCAGTCTTCAAGATGGCGGTTGTCTGTGCGAGCTGCAACCGCGCTGCTTACGATATATTTTCTCTATCGTGTGTTTTTGTGTTTGCTGTAATGAAACGGGACGTAGTTAGCGTGCACAAAAGTGCCAGAAGATACCTCGTGTCTCGCTGCGAACTCGCCGTATGCGTGGCGCGCCAGGCAAATGTGGACCAACGATTTTTATGTCGTGGCATTTGTCTGGTTGTCGTGGAAAGTTGGGTGGACTACGAAAAAAAATAATGCGTATTGTTAGCGTGCCTCAGCTCGTCCACTACGCAGCGACATCTATGATGGGAGTAATGTCGTCGACGCAGCACCGGCAACTTGGAGAGCGTCGTACCATTGAAAAGGTAAGCAGTCGTGCTTGCTAAGTACACGTGTGTTGTGCGTGCTCCTCGCGTGTGCATAGCGTACCTTGCGAACGTAGGAAATTGAACTTCTGCGACAACAGTGAAACCTGTGCTTGTGCATGCTGCGCGCTGTCAGAATTTAGTTACGCAAATTTATTGCTTTGATGCGAAATTGATTATCCTGATAAGCGTTTTCTTCCGATGAGAAAAATTACGTTCGAAAATAATCGTGTTCACCTGTACGTGCACTTCCGCTTTTCTGCTGAAGTTGCATAATAACGACTGATCTGTCTCTTCACCGATTATTACGGCAATTACGTTTTTCCGCTTATGAACTCTTCGACGTTGTAAATAATCTATGCTTACCAGGTTTTCGGTTTACGAGCAGTTTGAGGAGAAAACGAGAATGTAAGCAGTCACAGTTTGCTACTAGTACAGTTTCTTTTCAAAACAAGGGGTGTTGCCATAACTTTGACGTAACTAAACATGGCAGGGGAAAGTTGTTTAAACTAAGCCATGAAAGCAAACTCTAGTATGTAAACAAACATTTCTTGTATGTGCTGCTGCGTGCGTGTTCAAAATTTTACTTTGATGAAGGGGTCCCTATTATCATGACATTCTTCAGTGACTCGACCTTGTGCTCCGTTGCCACCCTGCACTAGTCCAGACATGTTTTATGTGCACCTTACATGTGTTCACAACATGACAGTTTTATTGTGTCAATCAATGCTATAAGTTAACACACTACTCATTTTGCAGTGGTGAGACCGTGACCCTATAGCAGTGTCAACATAATGGCAGGGAAATGCAGGGATCCCGCAGCCATGGCTACAGCAGCACAGGGTGTAATCTGGATGTCATGTCAGGTATGTATGAAGTGTACGTGTACCAGAAACTACGATCTCAGTATGATTTGTGTATAAGCTTATCGACATATTACTCAACTCAGCTTACTAAATAGGCTAAGTAGTTATGCAATGTTATTCAACTTGCTGCTTATTTGTGTTCATAACATTATGCACACATTATTGTGTTCTATATAAAACTAAACCTAACATGCCCTGATGCTTAGCATGTTTTTCTCGCTTCAATCACTTGGCTGCAAGTTCACTTATTTTTGCTTTGCACACAGTATATTACTCTCCTTATTTTGGTTTTATTGTTTTGAAACTGTTCTTTATGCTGTAGCTTTTATTTCTGTATTTTTTCTCTGTTTATGCTACACACATGTGCAGTTTTTGTGCATGTTAGAATTCGAACTGTAGTGTGCCAAATATGTCACAGGTCTAAGTGTGCAGCGTGCTTACCTTTGCTTACCATTGTTACTTTAGCATTGCTATTTACAATAATTTCTGTCTTGTCCTCAGATTAACTGCCACTGGCAAATACACATATGATGAGCTTAAATTTCTTGAAATGAAATATGAAGGTGTAGCCTTGAGACAGCTGAAGTATGGCAGCAATGTCGAAGCTAACTTGCGCCAACTATTACTACAGTATGCCAACAGATACCCACCCCTGTATTTGTGCATTTTCTGAGAACCAGCCGTGTCTACTAGGTGAAATTTGTAGCATTCTTTTGAGTTTGCCGGTCAGTTCATGTAACTTTTCAGGACAAAATTTACACTGTGAGAAGGGCAGACCATTACTAATGGGGCTGGCGCACACATCTTTTTATTTATGCAGTGTGCCTCACTGATTTCATGTGTCAATTTTCCACTGTAGGTGAAAAAATAGGTGACGATCGTGTAATCTGGCCAGAAGTCCTATTGATGGAATGCACGGCCAAGACGGATGAGCATACTGGCCTTTTGTTAAATATGGTTAATATCTTAAGTACATACTTAGGCATTGACCAGTCTGTACTATGTGCATTTGACCACATGTGAAAGGAGTACAATACACTGCCTCGGACAAACACTGGACAAATTTAGTGGTACCTTTAACCAAGGAAGCCTCGCTTGCTTGCCTCCTCGCCTTTCACAGTTCACTTACGGACTGTCGTGCATATCCTGTCTACATTATTTCTTTCTGGTTATATATGTGCATAGCAATCCACAAGCGAATTGAGAAAGACATCCAGGCAAGGGAGGCTTGCTTAGTTAAAGATACCACAAAACTTGTCTTGCATCCATCAGGGGTTGTGTGGTCTATTCCTTTGATCATGTGTATATTTGGTCAGATTTACATGGGGCAGACTGGCCGGTGCCTCAACATGTGCCTGGGAGAGCACCAACATAGGTGTGACATAGTGGACATAGGCCGACATAGGCATGACATAGTGGACTTGAAATGCATGAGAACTATGCCAGTAGCTCTTGCAAATATTCTATAACGGCTGGCACTTAAATTTCTCAGGGTTGCATTGGGTTGCCCGTACACCGGCACTCCTCTGCTTGTTTCCACGCCAAGTGATCAGATAGAAGATTTTCCAATTGCTGTTAGCAATCCACAGACACTGCTGCTCTTTGTCGAGTGGAAACCAATACAGCCAAAGTAGTTCACAACACGGATGATTAATTTTTGGAACAAAGTGCAGCTGTACGCAATAGCCAGTAAATGTATCTTGACTTATAGCTATGGTGGCACTGACGATGTGGAATGTCCTGTGTTTGTGCTTTTGCTGTTTTCATTGCCATAATAAATTCTCTCTGTTTTTGTTGGAGTTTGTTATGTTGGTTCTGGAAGGCAACTTGGAAGCTCTGTTTATGTTGGTACTACTAACAGCATCTTGTACCCTTTGACATCTGTTTTGGCTAGCACAAATGAGTCGACTTAAATTCACAAAGCTCTCTATGTGCAAGCCTTCATAACAGCACTTCTTGACTGGCCAGCACCCTGGTTTCTGCATCCTGTTTCATGGCTGGACCGATCCCCCTGGTTGACCAATCACCACTTTTACAAATTCTTGCTTACGAACGCTTTCTGAATCTGCTCTCGGGTTCCTTGTGCACCGCCTTACTGTTTCAAACATTGAAGTGTTATTCTATTACAAAAATTAGCAGCATCAGAAATGTTTGTATTCTTGTTGTGTGGCCTCTTTCCCAGCTCCTCGGCCATCAAAATTGCTCGTCTCCCGAAGCGACTGTCATACTGAATGTGCTGCGTTGCCATAATGCCGCGAATGAACTGAGTCGAACCACAAAAGGTTATAGGGTATTACAGCACCGTAACCAGTCACAAGCACAGTGAAAACAGCGCCGATTCCAACCAAAAACAAGTTAGCACTTCGGTCGGCCTGTCCATGGATTGGATCGAGCCGTAAGGTTACAGGTTGCCAAAGTAACGCAAGAAATCGTGGGATTTAGTAGATTTGTTTTAAATGGTCAATTTTGTCGTTATTCGAATGAACACAAGGGTCATGGTTCAAGCAACGAAAATTGTGAAAAAAGTACACTTGTGTTACAATCGAATAAATACCGGAATTTTTGAATAATTTAATCTACCTTCCTTGCAAGCAGTGCAAGTTCGTGCCGTGGGATTATTCAGGCAGTCTGTACCTGTTTTTTGGGCAAGACATCGTCACTGCCTATATTCTTAAGTTTTTTTTATTATACGATGCCCCGATTATAGAGCGGTTTTGTGTGGTCCACTCAAAGCCTTATAATCGGGGATGCACTGTAATTGCAATGTAAATTGTCTTTCAATGCCCGTGTTCATATATGAGGTCTTGCAATCGTGGTGTAGGGTGTTCATGCCTAATTTGTGAAAACTTTTCGTTTCAGACCTGAAGCCTACAGCTTCAGATTGTGCGCTTGACTGTCAAGCCTTGTGAAGGAGAGGATGGAGGTTTTTATTTCCCCTTACGTAAGATTATATGTAACTTGCATGCTGATAATAGACCTGTTGCATGGACCACTCATCTACAGCGTGCCTCATAATCATGTGTTGGCTTTGACACTTACAACCCTATCATTTATTTTTGCAGCACTCGGATGCGTCACATCATATGCCTACGGTGAAATACGAGGGAACTAGCCTGCTGCAAGCAAGAGCCAGCCCTCCATGTACAGCTCGAATCCATCAAGATTGACGAAGATGACCTTGTCTCTGGCCTTGCCACGCAGATTGCCCTTTACTGGATATTCGACATTGTTGTTGCGCGAAAGACACAAAGAACATTTGACCATATGCCACATGGTCGGTGTTAACAGTGGTGTGTGGCCAACTCCACTTGTGCGCGTGTCACACACGTTGCTACTGTAAAAAAAATAAAGTGTTCTATTGTTTATATTTTCTCCATATTTTATGTTACAAGCACCCAAGCAGCTCTTGTTCTGTGTCTGAAAAACATGTTCGAGATAAAAAAAAATCCCAGCCCAAGCAGCTCTGCTCATGTCTTGGGCCTCTGAAAAGCATGTTCGAGACAAAAAATTAACCCTATAAGGAGTAACACCAATATGGAGTACTAAACAGTTCATCCCCTGGGGAGTAACTGGAAGGATGAGCAGTTGGTCCTCGGAGAGTAACTGCAAGGACCAACATTTAGTCCTCGAGGAGCAGCTGGTGGGACTAACATTTAATCTCTGGGGAGCAACTGGGGAGACTAACATTTCATCCTCCAGGGAGTAACTGGAGGGACCAAAAGTTAATCTCCAAGGGAGTAACTGGTAGGGGACTAACAGTTCATCCCCTTGCCGTTGGTCCCTAAAGGGAGTAATGGTTGTGGCAACGCAGTTAGTCCCTCAAAGGACTAACCCCTATACCCCCGTTAGTCTCTTTTGGCTTAGAGTGTTTGGTGACGCCGCCGGCTACAACGCACGATTTTTGTGTAATGGGGCATATAAATCTTTCGCAATAATAATGCACCTGTTTCATGGGTTTCAGTGCCAACACCACGTAAACCCACGTCAACGTAAACCATTATGCGGCACGCGCTAGGGTTAGACTCCGGATTAATTTAAACTAGTTGGGGTTCTTTACCATGCACCTCAATCTATGTACACGAGCGTTCTCTGCAGTTCGCCCCTATCGAAATGCGGCCGCCGTGGCCGGGATTTGATCCCGCGACCTCGTGCTGAGGAGCCTAACACCCTAAGCACTAAGCAACCACGGCGGGCAAGGCGACGAAATGCAAAAACGCCCCTGTGCTTGCATTGTAGTGCACGTTAATGAACCCAGATGGTCAGAATTAATCTGCAGCCCTCTACAATGGCGTGCCTCATAATCAGAACCAGTTTTGGCCCGTAAAACCCCAGAAAAAGTAGCGAAGTGTAAGAAAACCCTTGCACTTAGATTTAGGAGTATGCTAAAAAACCCCAAGTGGTATAAATTATTTCGGAGTCCCCCACAATGGCGTGCCTCATAATCAGATCGTGGTTTTACCACGTAAAAACCCATAATTTATTGTTATTTACCCCTGTATGGACCTCACCCCCAATTTGGCAGCGAAGAATTTTGGAGAAAAAAAAATACAACGGAGAAGCAATCGCGTGCTGCTACTATATGGCAAGAGCTGCGCTTGACGCCACGGACGTCAGAGGTTACTCTGACGTCCAGAGCGCGGCCATCACCGGTTCCTGCGTTCAGCGCGCCAGTGGCCGCGTTATCTTTTTTTCCCCGGCCATCTCCTACGAATTTCCCCGGCCAACTCCTACGTTTCATCTACCAGCTACCGGGAGTCCGAATGAAGAGAAATCGTTTGATCACGTAGCACGCGCCATTTAAGATAAATGTTAAGATAAAGCAGGCCGCCAGAGCGGCGTCGACGACAAATGTGAACGTCGGTGGCTGAACCAGAAAGAAATGCTCGCCGCAAAGAAGAAATCGAGAAGGGCGTTTAGCAGCATGCAAGCCCCCGGGACTTGTAGTCAATAAAATTAGACGAAATGGCCAGATCTCCCGGGGTGTAAGAACTGCCTCTCTTCAAAGTCGTGTAAAGATAGTGCAGCCCTTACAGGAATCTGGATGGTATATGAATTTTGCACTGACAGATAAATTCTTGCATTCTCAAGTAATATTCTCGCCACGTAATGCATGCACTACGGTAGCTTCCAAATTTCACATACGAACAACAATGCCAAAAGGACTAAATTTACAGGGGTCCCCTTTCAGCGATACTCACTCCATTCGCAGACTTTGCGAAGGAATCGCTCCTCCGTGATTTCAACGCTTTTGAATTGACCATTTGTTCCAGAGGTGTATGCCAGGACGAGGACGCGTCCTGGGCTCCTTCTGACCTCTTGGTAATTATCTTCATTGTATGTGTCACAGTTTGAAATCGAAATGAATCCAGGCACATCACCAACAGAAAAATATGCCTGTAAAATACAAAGTTTATGTTAGGTAGATAACGTCTTCACTAAGAAAACTAATCTATTGTTTCAAAAGAATGGGATTGGCTGAATGTACTCTGCATCTGTATGTTAAAAATAACCAAGGGGTATATTGTTAAGGCTAAATCAGTCCTATTATACTGGCAACTGCGTTCAATTTGTGACTGAAAACAAGATATTAGATGCGTTACCCGACATTTGTTACGCCATGGGCATATCGGGAAGTCTATAAAAATATTTATTAGACTAAGCGACGGCCCGATGCGGCCGTATGAACAAAGTGCATAGTTAGCCTATCAACCGTGTTCATCCAAATTGTCGCACTTCTCTTTCATGAGACGTCGATTAAACCTAAGAACGTGATACCGAAAGGAGATCACTCCACAAAGAGGATGAGCCAGATCCAAAGGTCAATGTAAATGCCCTGTCGACTTTTAAAGACGATAGTCTTTATTGGGGAACTTAAACGCTGAAAATTTGGTCTGTCTGTCTGTCTGTCTGTTTGTCTGTCTGTCACCCGATTCAGCCACCCGGCCAAAGTTGGACCACTTGCTTACCGCCCACACAACTTAAACTGGTACGGCTGTTCATACTTGTGAACGTTATCGATCACAAAGTAAATATTACGCATTTGTGAGGCGCAACATCACTAGGTAAGTATTAGGAGGTGTGTTCCTTTAATAGAAAATACATAGATACGTGACTCTAAAGACCCTAGTTTCTTAAGCTGCGCTGAAAATGCCATGCTATGCGCGCCAACGAACGACATTCCCCGACTGCGCGCCTACGAGCGCCCTCTGCCATGGAGGAAGGAAACCCTCTGCACAAGCTTATGTTTGCCGATGTATTTCCAGATGGCGTCCATGTCTCACGCAGCGCCTCCTCAATTTTATCAATGGCAGCCAGATGCGGCCGATTGAACATAAAGGAAGCGCTGTCTGAGGCAGGGCAAAACATAAATGGCCGCTTGATTAAATAATGCGGTAAAATGAAATCTGTTCAAACAAACCTTCATGCCAGGACGGAAATGGTACGAGAACAGCATCACGGGTGGCCGCGGACCAGACCAGCACTCATGTAGTACGGCCGGTAGAAGACTATCGTCTTTCGACTACATTTGCAGCGAAGCACGCAGATACGCGGCAAATTTTTTAACATATAGAACTTGTGATAAAACATGTCCTAAGGAAAAACTGGTGCAGTATTTCGCAAGCTGGGGACGACTTATTTTTTCCCTCTCTTGTTAAGCATCAGTCACTCAATATGCAAAGGGGAAAATGAGCTGAGCACAGCTACGTTTCATACATAGACATGGAGCCAATTGCAAATAAACTTCGTTGTTGCAAATTACAGTCAGTGCGCGTATACCTATGAAATCTTTCCATTGTAGAACCATGGCCATGTGTTCTGAGTCGCTGGTGCTGTCATACAAGATAAATCATAAATGCGGCCTTTCACAACGCACACGACAAAATTGGAGTTCCGGGGGTATTAAAATCGTCTGTTTAGAAAGAATACGGTAACCTCTGAACGCAGTTTATGTGCGCAAAAAATGAAATGATGTTCTTTTGTTAAAGTATATTTACTGCCATACGTTCGGTTAAAGGCGTTCTTGGCCATTTTGAATGTTGCAGGCTGAAGATCCAGACAATTCGTACTGTGGCCATCTGTTCTGTGCAGCAACAGTCCTTGAATTCCAGCTGATCCATAGGTCGTCCTCTGCATTTTTATCTATGCTTCTCGTGTCTATGCGTGCCTATTTCTACACGTCTTCACGGTGCACGTGACAGCAACATCAAGAGAGCGCTTATGCGACGTAGACTGCGCGCTTTTGAAGTCGATGCCTATTACAAAACGGTTTATTGCGATAGCAATTATATGGACACTCCAAGCGGATTTCTGCCGTCGGCGTCCCCTAGGGGCGTCTGCGTCAGCAGGCGTTTGGTGAGTTGCGCCACCACGTACCCGAGCACACGAGGGTTGGACCCTCCCGCGTGTAGCCGTGCGTGGCTTAGCCGTGTCCGGGGAAAAGAGGATCCTGGGGGTTGAGCCGATGCCGGGTGCTCGGACCTTCATGGCCCCTCGGCTGAGGCAACACACCTCTTTGGCCTCCGCTTCACGTAGACGGCACCCCTGGACTGACCCACCCAGAGGAAATCGGTAGTCGCCTTTTCCTGTCATTCTCTTCAATCTTCGTCTTTCTCCCTCAGTTTTAATCTTTCCTGTCTTCTTTTCTCTTCCATTTACTTCTAACTTTCCTGGCGGCGAGGGTTAACCTTGTGTGTCATAACCACCCTTGGTTATACGTATTTCGTTATAGCGGGAACGTACAGCTGGCGTTTGTGGGACTTGTGTTTACAGGTCCTACATCGTCCCCTTGTTGGGCTCCATGGTGGGTGGCTGGCGTTCCTGCCGAATGAATATTATTTTTATGGCTTACTCTTTCCCTGCGTTACCCGATCGCCCCCAGAAAAGGGGGCGCACCGAAGAAGTGTTTCAATTTTTTGGGCACCACAAAGAAAACTTTCCCCGCTACCACGTCATACACAGCGTAAAATCTGAAAAGGCAGCGAGAGCGATCTCTCCCTTCCTCGTTTCAAAATGCCTGACAGAGACAATAGGAGCTGGCTACAAAGCTACGAAATTGGCTAGCGGCGACCTTCTTCTTGAACTCCGAGATATGAAACAACTTGAGAAACTACAGAACCTAGTATCCATTGGAGACTTTCCCATCACTGTGACCCCGCACCGCACTATGAACACCAGTCGTGGTGTAGTTTCGGATGATGATTTGATGGAGCTAAGTGAAGCAGAACTATTAGAGGGCTGGAGTGACCAAAATGTCATCAATGTCAAAAGAATTAAGATGAGGCGTGACGGAAAAGAAATTCTGACCAAGCATCTCATTCTAACCTTCGGCACAAGTGTACTGCCCGAGACTATCGAGGCAGGCTACGTGAAAATCAGAGTCAGGCCATATATTCCTAACCCCCTGCGATGTTTCAAATGCCAGAGATTTGGCCATAGCTCACAGAGCTGTCGCGGTCGAACTACTTGCGCCAAATGCAGTGTTTCTGAACACACGTCTGATACGTGCAATAACACCCCACATTGTGTAAACTGGCAAGGGGAGCACGCCGCGTACTCGCGGTCCTGCCCATCCTGGAAAAAGAAAAGGAAATTGGTCACGATTAAAGTTAACCAAATATTTCGTTCAAAGAGGCACGAAGGCAGGTGTCCTACCTGCCAAAACCAGCTTTGCCGATGTGACGCGTCAGGGGGCTGCGCCACAACGGCCTTCGGCGGCTGCCTGGCACACGCGTAGTGAGCCAGCGGTGACGCCATCCGCCCCTCGGCGGCTGCAGCTAGTGCTGCTCCGCCATCTCAGAAGAAGGGGCCATCGACCTCCGGGCTGGTGGCCTCAAGAGCCGATGGACACATCTTCTAGGCAGACGGCGCAGCCAGCGCCTAAGGAGCGGCGAGAATCTCTCGACCGCTCCAAAAAAGAGAACCCCGCATTACAGGGCCCCTAAAGGGTTCTGTAAGCTAACTCTCTTTTCGTAAACACACAGCACAAAACTCTTTTTAATATGGGCACTCAAATAGTTCATTGGAACGTTAGAGGTCTCCTTCAAAATCTTGACGACGTTAAAGAACTCCTCCGCAATTTAGTCCCAGGGGCTGTGTGTTTCAAGAAACACACCTCAAAACGTACAGATGGAAATTTCTCAGACAATATGCTTTTTCGCAAAGACCGCGAGGACACTGTGTGTCATCGGTGGTGTAGTATATAGTCGACCAGAGGTGTTGC